>NC_092336.1:373745576-374047692 GCF_046630445.1 Rutidosis leptorrhynchoides
TCTCTAAAATTCCACGAGGGAATTTAACAGAGCGGTCCGCTAGTTGAATTTCCATTCGGGTTGGTTTTAGTACCCCGGGGTTTAGCTTAACATATAATGAATAAGGCATTAAATTTATGCTAGCTCCTAAATCCGCTAATGCTTTAATGCATTCCAAATCTCCTAGGAGACATGGTATGGTAAAACTCCCAGGATCTGTTAACTTCTTTGGTATTTTGTTCATCAAAATCGCTGAACAATTAGCATTCATGGTAACGGATGAAAGTTCCTCTATTTTCTTCTGATTAGTAAGTAAGTCTTTTAAAAACTTAGCATACTTTGGCATACCTGAGATCACATAAATAAAAGGCATATTTATGTTAATTTATTTAAACATATCTAGAAATTTTAACCTTTCGGCTTCTAGTCTTTCTTGTTGTTGCTTCCTTGGGTATGGGAGCGGTGGTTGATATGGCTTCACTACGGGTTTCTCTCGTTCTTCCTTTTCAACCACTTGTTCCGGCTCCTTAACCAGTTCATCATTTTGGTTCAACAGAACACTGAAATCATAATTTTCGGGCATCCTTGGAGCTTCGTATGCTAAACCACTTCGTGTGGTGATAACATTGGCATGCTCATTTCGGGGGTTCTTATTGGTATCGCCCGGTAAACTCCCTGGTTTTCTTTCACTAAGTAAACTAGCTAAACCACTCATTTGCTTCTCCAAATTCTGAATTGAGGCTTGTTGGTTTCTAAACTGGTGTTCGTTTTTCTCGTTTGTTTGGTTTATGTTTGTAACAAGCTGAGTTTGTGATGCAATCAACTTTTCCAACATACTCTCCAAATTTGACTTTTTTTCTTCCTGTTGGGGTTTTTGATAAAAACCCGGAGTTTGTTGTTGGAACCCACTACTTGACCCTTGTTGGTAATTAGAATTTTGACCTTGAGGGTTGTAGGAGTTGTTGAAGTTCCGGTTAAATTGTGCTCTTCCTTGAAATTGATTATTATTTCTTTGGCTTATGAAAGCCACTTCTTCTTTTTGAGCCATTGTTAAACCGGCATCACAATCTTTTCCTAAATGGAGACCACCACAGTATTCACAACCTACTTTCATACTATGAATTTCCTTGGTGATTTTGTCCATGTTTCGAGCAACACCGTCTATTTTCACACTTAGGGAACTAAGGTCATCATAAGCACCGGCGCTTTGGACTTGAGCATTATGAGTAATTGGTCGTTCTTGATACCACTCATGAGAATAATCGGCTAGCTTCTCGATTATCTCATAAGCCTCTTGCTCGGTTTTGTCCATGAGTGAACCTCCGGACGCTTGATCAATGGAAATTCGGGTTGCAACATCACAACCCTTGTAAAAGATTTGGACATTTTGGAAGGTATCCAAACCATGGTTTGGACAACCTCTTACCATTTTAGAAAATCGATTCCATGCTTCGTACAAGGTTTCCATTGACTTTTGATAGAATTGGGTAATTTTGTGTTGGAGTCTCGCGGACTTAGAAGCTGGAAAATATTTCTTAAGAAATTTTTCCAACATACCATCCCAAGTTTATATCGTAGCCTCGGCCAATGAATCTAACCAACTTCGTGCTTCTCCAAGGAGTGTCCATGGAAAAAGTCTTAAAAATATGGCCTGGTCAGTGTCTGGTTTAAGTTTGAAAAGAAGACATATCTCTTGAAAAAGACGAATATGTTCGTTTGCATCTTCATTCGGACCACCACCAAATTGACACCTGTTATTAATCATTTGGAGAATAGGTCCTTTTATTTCAAAATTTACCTCACCAGTGGGTGGAGTAATAGCACTACCTTATCTGGTTCGGGTTGCCTTCATCTTGGCCGCCATTGATTGTCTTGGTACCACCGGTCTTGCTTCTCCTTCCATTTCAAATTTTGGAGGAGGAACGGGCTCACCAAATTCAAAATATCTCGGCTTGGTTGTACTTGATTCTGAATCAAAAGTTTCCTGCTTTGATAAAGATTCAAAAAGTTCAAGTACTTCTTTTGGGATCCTGCCAAGCTTTCTATGAGGTTCTGTAAACGGTGTAAGTAATAGAGAATCTGAACTTCGGGTATGTGGCATATGCAACCTAAAATCTGTCAATCACACAACTAACAAAACTATTAAATGCACCGATTGTATAAGTCTAAAAATCAAAGACTATTAATAATTCAAAATAATTAAGAAACTACTTAATCACAAATTAGTTAACAATTCTATTTTGACACAAAAATGTCCCCGGCAGCGGCGCCAAAAACTTGATGTGGGAAACGTGGTATATGAATTGTTATATGAAATAGTATAGAAAAATACCGATTAAAGATTGTTACACACTAACGAGCAGTGTACCCGATCGTGTAGTAGTATAAATAATGGTTTTAGTTCCGTGTATCGTTCCAAGGACAGTTGGATTAGTCAAACTAAAATTAGAAACTATATTGTGATTAACTAAGTAAATGAAACTTAAAGGTACAAGATATTATGTTTTTGTGGCTATTTAACGATTTAGCCAAATCAGAGAGGAGTAAAAGTAAAAAATAATATTTTTGGTCTTTTAAGTTTATATAATGAAAACAAGTGCAAAGAAAACAAATAAGATAGTTTGATTAAGATCAAAGATACGAAATGTTCATCTAGATATTTTACCCTCGGTATTGGATGTAAGTTATATAGTTAATACCCGATTGAATGAATATGTGTGTAAGTTACCTAATAGATTTACCAAGAGTTCTCTATAGTAAACACGCAAACTCGATTACAAGATCAAGGGTTCTCTTTTCTCTATAGTTCTCGTTTTTGTAACCAAATAACTATGATATATATGCTAATCACCCAAATCGACTTGCCAAGAGTTCTCTTTAGCAAGTACTCAAACTAGAATTACTAAGTGGGGATTCCCTATCACCTAGACCTTTTTGTTTGTGACTAATTGATTAGCTAGATCAAAGACTTGAATAACAATTGTCTTTTGCGTTCGCTCTACACAATTCATTCCTATATCATCTAATCATTTTGATCTAATTTACCCCCTTGGTCCGGTTTAGTAAACAATCAATCTAAGACAAGTTGATTGTAAATCAATATGACACATCAACAAGAGTTCTCTTTATCAACAACATATCAATTAACTAGATACAAATGATTTGACATCAATAAGCATGGTTCTTTGATTCAAGCTCTAATCTATCACACGTAATACATTCAATCCATAAGATTACATCCAATACCTCAGTTATTAATCTAGACAAACATTATAGAGTTTAGCCAACAATCATATTAACAAACAAAATAGCAATCAATTGATAAGTAGAATTCATTGTGAAAAACAAGAAATCAACCTAATATAGAATGAATCTTGAATGAAGAAGGTGTTTGAATCTTGATTCTTGGATGTTAAGCCTCTTCCAAGAGCTTGGAATTCTCCAATTTTGCTCCTAAAATCGTCTTGGAACTCCTCTGTTTCGTAACTGTTCGTATCTCTCTCAATAATACACTTTTAAAGTGGTGAAAGTTGGTCAAAAGCAAAAAGTAGGCTGAAACCTACTTCTAGACGGCGTCCAGATTTCTGGACGGCGTCCAGTTGTAAAGGCCTGGACGGTGTCCAGATTTCTGGATGGCGTCCAGTTGTGAAGGGTTGGACGGCGTCCAGAAATCTGGACGGCGTCCAGTTGTGCTGAATTGTTCTGTCGCATTTTTTCCAAATCTCCCTTCATTTGGACGGCGTCCCAATCATTTTGGACGGCGTCCAACATACCTGAAGCCTTGTTTTATCGTTTTAGAGAGCTAATTTGACCATAACTTATATCGGGATCAACTATGATGAAATCACAACTTATAGAATGGTCATAATTCACCAAAACTCTTTATAAACCACTTTTCGATACACTTTTCATACCTTTGTGTATTACTTGTAGAAACCGCCTTAACTATCCTTGATTCGAGAGTATTTCATTTGATATTGCGAGATATATATATGATGTATTTGAGCAATATCAATCCAATTCTGGTAAGATCGTCAAGGTACATAAAGGTACAAAAAGATCCTTAAGTGTCAGCAGGGACAATGATGTCTATGAGAGGGTAGATTACACTAATCTAAGAACATTTAGGTTTAGTGAATGGATGATGATACTGTAGTACTTCATTGATAGAGGTAAAAGTGCTCTCAAAGATGCATTAAAACATGATCTACAATAACTTTTTGATAAAGCAGTCAAGTATGGAAATGCACCAGTGGTGAAAGTAGAAGAATTCCTTTCTCAGAAGCCTAAAAGAAATAAATAAATTGGTGCAGGCCCACACAGAAGAGATCACATCATTTTACCCCCTCAAATACCAGTGTATGATCCTGCTGAGCTACCTATCTTGTTCCCTGAAGCCTGAGAAGCCATAAAAGTGAAAGAAGAAGAGCTATCCGATGATGAACCAGATAAAGACAAGGATAAAGATAGATAGCCTTCTTGTACTTAAACTTGTATCTTTTGTTATTTCATGTTTCATTATACTGCCCTGTAAATATTGTATATTTTTGGTTGTAATGAATGTGAAATGAGTTTATCTTCAAAAATTATATTAATTTATAAGATATAGATAACTCAGCAAAAGATCCCAAAAACAAACCTAAAAGGGACAAAATTTACTGCCTATTTTATTAAGTCCCTTAGTGCTGGCTTTAGTGTTTTACTATTTATGTCATAAGTTTTGTCATCATCAAATAGGGGGAGATTGTTGAGTCCCCAATATAATTAAGGATTTAATTATGACAAAACAGCAGATATGAACACTAGAATGTCATGTGCAGCCAGCACAAGTTTGTTTATGTATAGACAACAAATGTGCTGTGTCTAGTGTTCTGTATGTTTCCTAGTGTACCAGCACAAGGTAGAAGGTAATCTTCATATAGCATAGGATGTATAGCTAGCAAATCATGAAGAACAAGTGACTCAGCAAATGAAGAACCAGCATAGCTGGTAAACAGCATACAACACAAGACAGCTATGCTCCATTACAAGCATAGTGGTTTCCTGAATGGTCTACATCAACCGTACTATTCAACAGAAGTCGAAGACAAAGTTGAACAGAAAAGGACACGCGTCGACGGATGACAAGTGACCTTACAAGTCCACGTGGGAATGCAAAAGTTTAACGCATGTGCATACATGTGTTATTCTTTGTCAACACCTAGAGAACACAACATTCTATTTGTTTAATCAAATAGTGGTGTCAAACCGAATTGGGGTGTTCTTGCAAATAGCTACCAAAGAGGAAAGAAGAGAGCACGCTCTCTGATGCAGTTGTCCCTACAAGTACAGACATCCTATGTACCAGCGGACAATAGAACAATTACACGGTTAATAAGACTTCTATAAATTGATGTATCCACTATTGTAACAACTAGTGGTGTGGGTTTATTTACTTAGAGTCCAAACTTGTAATAACTTTAGAATTACCTCGATAGCTATAACTTAGGTATAATCTGTATCAACCAACTATCGCTCCGCCAAGGATAGTTGTATTTCTTTGTGATTCAATCAATAAAGAATAAACCGTTGAAAATTACCTTAGACTCTATTTAAATTACTTGCTTGAATACTAAACCGCTTTAACTGTTAAGTTAATTAAAGAAAATTATAGTCACCCCCCTCTACAATACTCATGTTGTTAATCGAGGGACCAACACAAACTTACCAGTGTACAATGGCAGAACTATGTTATGTTGTAGGAGGGCCATGGCCATCCTTGATTTTTGAGCTAGAACTATAATTTTAATACTATTTATGGAATAACAAACATATATACTTTATTGGCCCTCCCAAATTATAATCACTTTTAAGAAAACTAAATGGCTGTCTCCTTCTCTTCTCCAAAGTTAATGTTATGTCAACATCCAAGCTTTTGTCCTTCATATTCATACTCCCTAGATAGCAAAATAACATGAATACTTTCTTCTTGACTATACCTTCTTTTTAGCAGCTTTTTGTTGCATAGCCCACAGAGAATACACAGGTTACATGTATGCACCTATGTTTTATGTCTTTTACGGAGTATTTATCATAATTTTGAAATCACATGCTTCATTATATACTTATGTTTCTTATCTCTTTCTTTAATTTATCATAATTTTATGACCACTTGCTTCATTGCTTTGTTTGCTTATTACTCTGTAATTTACTATTATAATTTTCAAACCTCGCATTCTTTTAATCTTTATGATCATGAGGATTTTTTTCACCAGGGAAAAAAAAATCAAAACCGTAGCAATTTTTTAGGGCAAAATACGGAAGTTTTAGGGAAAAAATGGAAGTTTTTAGGAAAATTATGGAGGTTTTGAGGCATAATTTGAAGGTTTTGGGGCAAAAAAAAATCCATCGGGAGCAAAGTCGAAAATCCAAAATTTTTACATTGAAAATTCGAAGTCCACTGCGGGCGGGCGTCCCCCCGATCCCCACATAAATCCGCCCCTGATCATGGCGATGCTTATTTATAAAATTCTACACTTAAAATTATTGAATGTTTAATGTTTTGGCCATCCTAATCATAATTTTCAAGTTCCGCCACTGCCGGTGTAGTTTTTGCTATTTTACATATGTACTCTTGGATGATTATTGATTCTTTTATTATATGATTATTGAATTATTTTGGCACTATGAATACTTACTTAATGACATATTATGTGTTATGTGGTAATATATTTATATGTTATTATGCTGCATGATAATCTACTGCTTAAATTGTTATCATATATACATATACTAGTGTTTATTACTACTACTAGCTAACACTACTCACTACTATCCACTATTGTCACTACTAAATCTATACGATTTACTACTACTTACTATGCATCACTACTCGTTGCTAGTATACTTTTAAGCTATTTTTTCATTGAACTGATCCAGTGTATTATTTTTGTCTAGAAAGATAATGCCTCTGAAAGAAACGACAGCTGCTTTAGTCCGAAGACTAGTTGCTGAGGGTATGGCTGCAGAGCGAGCAGAGATGTCTCGTAACAATCAGGGAAATATTAGTAACAATACTAATGGTGGATTTTTTTTTTCTTTTCAATATGACATGGAAAAAAACCTGCAACTTGTTCTTCCATAAATAGACTATATACTTTCATTTTTGTTTCAATGTGATGTCGAACGAGGTGTATATAAAATAGTTTATATTTTACTAGGAAATACTATTAAATACGATACAATTTTACACAAGATATTTATTTATTTATAGAATGGATATACTTAAACCTTGCTACAACACTTATAGGCAGTGTACCTAATCGTACAGTAGTGTAGTTTTTAGTAAGTCCGGTTCGTTCCACAGGGAAATCTTTGAACAAAGCTCAACGCTATATTAGTTTACTTTTATAAAAATACAAATATATATATAGGTAATATTATTATTATAAAGGGGGGTTTTTACCGTTTAATGACCGGTTTGTCGATTTTAAGACTTTAGTCGCAGTTAAAACCTAATGTAAAATATAAAATAAATACAAGACTTAAATTAAAGCGTAAAGTAAATAACGATAATGAAATTGCGAATAATAAAAGTGCGATAATTAAAAAGTACGATAATTAAAAGTGCGATTAAATAACGATAAATAAAAGTGCGATAATTAGAAGTGCAATTAAATATAAAATAAAGGAAATTAAATATGAAATAAAAGAATTATGCTTATTTAAACTTCCGTAATCATGATGTTTGACGTGTTGATTTTAGTTTTATGCCCTTGGGTTAATTGTCCTTTGTCCTGGATTATTCAATATGTCCGTCTGGTTTTTGTCCATAACAGTCCATCAGTCATAAATATAAATTGCAAGTGTCCTTGACAAATTATTATTATACCCGAAGTTAAATATTCCAACTAATTGGGGATTCGAATTTGTAACAAGGTTTTAATACTTTGTTTAATGAATACACCAGGTTATCGACTGCGTGTAAACCAAGGTTTTACTACTTTGTTAACAATTACACCAATTACCCTTGAATGTAATTTCACCCCTGTTTTAATTATTCTAGTAGCTATTAATCCATTCCCGTGTCCGGTTAAATGAACGATTATTCGTACATATAAATACCCCGCCCATCATGTCCGATCGAGTGTATATGGTAATTTATAGGGACGCCCAATTGTAAATCTTTATATTAACATTAACAAACTTTCATTTAGTTAAACAAATATAAAGCCCATTAATAGCCCATAGTCTAATTTCCACAAGTGTCGTTCTTTTGTCCAAACCCCAATTATGGTACAAAGCCCAATTACCCAATTTTAGTAATTAGCCCAACATCATGATTACTTCGTTTTAAATAAGCATAATAATAACTTAGCTACGAGACATTAATGTAAAAAGGTTGAACATAACTTACAATGATTAAAAATAGCGTAGCGTTACACGGACAGAATTTCGACTTACACCCTTACAACATTCGCTAACATACCCTTATTATTAGAATTATAATTAAAATTAAAATATAAATTATAAATATAAATATATTTACGTATGAAGAGGAAGAAAAAAGATGTGTTTCAAACTCGGCAGAAAACTGGCTTTATATAGGACCTGACCAGCAATCTCACTCCATGCGACTCGCATGGATTTGTGCTTCTGGCCATGCGAGTCGCATGGCCACCCTGGATCCAGCCAAATTGCTTTGTTTTCTTCTTGCCGACGTAATATAATAATAATAATATATATAATATATAATTATATATAATTATATATATATTATATTATATTCTTGTGCATAGTAGACTAGATATTTTTGGTCCGTTGCGTCGGGCGTTTCTTCTTGACTTAGGTCCCGGTTCCGGATTTTCGGACGTCCTCGCGTATTATTTTAAATCGCGTACTTTGCGTCTTGTAACTTGTACTCTTGTCATTTTGAGACGTTCCTCATCAATATTTTGAACCTTTTTAATTGTATCTTGTACTTTTTAGCTCTTTGGACCTTTTTGTCTTCAATTTGTCGAATCTGCTTTTTATCTTCTCTTTTTAAAATTTAAACGAATATCGCTTGTAAATCGAACAATACCAACTAAAATCTTGTCTTTCTTGAGGAATAATGCTATGAAATATATGTTCGTTTTTAGCATTATCAAATATTCCCACACTTGAGCGTTGCTTGTCCTCAAGCAATATTGTCTTGAAATACTAGAATCACTTCTTTATTCTTCATACTTTGTACATCAGTGATTTCTATACGGCGGTATAAACAATGGTAGTAACGATATGGTTTACAGTCCCACATGACTATAAAAATTTAGATCCATTAAGGAAATTGGATCTTTATGAAAACATTTGATCTTTCAAAATCTAGTTTTTACCCTAGATAAGTTTTCCGGAATAACCCTTTACCGGTGTTTGCAAAATATTTTTGTGGGTTTGGTGGGTTTCAGATTTGAAAATTTTAGCTCAAAACTTGCGGTTTTGTGTCACCCACTTGCTAACCGTGTATTTGGAAAGCAACACGTCCAGTTTACTTGTTCCGTATATTACCTTTCGGCAAACTACCGTCCGGTTGTAAAGGAAAGCGTTGAACAAGCAACTGTTAAGGCAATGTCCCGTGACATGCTTTTGATTATGGTCTATAACGTGTCGGACGCAATTACTATCCTTGGTAGGAGCAATAGTAAAGCTCACCCTTATAATTTTTCGGTCTGGCACAAGGTCCTGTCTCCGACCATGTTATGCAACCACCGTTCTTACGGTTGACACCCGATTTAGTTCAGGTGACCTAATGAATTCCAGGTGAATTCCTAGGATTTTACGTTCAATGGTAATGAACGCATTGAAAATAGGGTTTTCAGAAAACAAATCGGTTTGTAATTTTTTTGATCAAAATATTTTCTCGTTTAAGCTCGAGTTTAGATATCATCGAATTCCATGAGTTTGTAATTCTCAATCTTTAAGGTCAATCTCTAGGATTGAGTAATATCAGTCTTAAAAGCTGATTTTTAATCTTTAAGGAGATTATCCTTTCTGGGGATCTGATTCATTAGTCTTATCCAGCTAATTTGCACGGTGCCTCCCCATTGTACGAGATAAATCCTTCTCATGGTTAGGATAAATCTGACCACTTGGCGACCCTGTTTAATGCTGAGGTCCGTGGATTTCCAGCTGATTTTAGTGATGACTTTTCTAGATTTTTCGTCAACCTACAGCTGGTCTGAACGACAACTTCATGACCTAAATCAAGAAGCGCGTGTCTTTTTCGGAAGACTTTACTTCCTTTTAATGATGGAATTGATTCATCGTGTAGATCCATCTCTTCTTTTCTTTCATTGGGTAAAACAGTTTAGTTTAGTCCAAAGCAAACGTATTTTCAGTTATTTGTTACAAATATATGTGGCATATGTTTAAAATAACTTGGTAAATTTTCCCACACTTGGCTTTTTATTTTTCTTTTTATCGTCCTCTATTCCATTTTAAATGAATTTTAACATTTTAGTTTGTTTCTCAATTTATGTCCTTTCCGAGGTAACAATAATTTCGGTGTTAAAACCTAGTTTTATCGTTCATAAATATGTATAAACATGATTTTGAATTCATTTAATTGAAAATTTTGAAAAATTTTACTAGAATTGGGTAGTCAGTATATAAGACTAGGGCTGTTCTTTTTTATCAGAGAGCACTAGATTCTAATACAACTACTGCTTTACTAGTATTTTTAATGGTAACCAAGTGTATAAAGTAAAAATTTTAAAATCCGAAAGAATTTAACCCCTTCCCACACTTAAGATCTTGCAATGCCCTCATTTGCAAAAAATCAGTAACAATTTAAATTATTGAGGGTGATTTGTGTGAAAATGATTAAATTTTTACCAAAGTTTCCAAATATATTGGCGTTTGTTTGCTGAATGATAAATGGTGCATATCATTTGTTCATTCCGTCTTGTTGTTATTTCACATACATTTTGCATCATTGTCGTCAAAATTACTTGCTTTTGCTGAACTTAATGCCGGTCTTTGAAAACGCGTTGTTTTACCCTGTTTTGTGCATAAAAGAGAATACATACAATACAAATATAATCATACATGCAATTTGAAATGGAACTTTGGCATCCCACTTTCAAACTATAAGAAAAATATTAGTACACAATAATAATAAGAATATCAAACATTACATAAACGTAATAAAATGTTAAGTGTTTAAAATAAAAATAAAAATTACCAACTTATCTCTACTGATCAGGAGGTGGGTTAGGAGGAAAATTAGGATATGGATCCCAATTCATGTTCGCGTCCGGGTTCCATGGCTGATTATAGGTGAACTGGTATGCTGCGTCATAATCATATGAATCATAGGGTGGTCTCATTTCTGGCTGATGTGCGGGATAGTATGCGGGTCGGGTCGGATAATACATCTCGCCAGGCTGCAACTGGCTTATAATTTGGCGCTGATGATAATCCCATCGGCCATGCTCTCGTTGCCGGGAATGCTCGTAGTCATTCCGGCGTTGCCATGCCTCGTACTGCATATGCCTATCATAGTTCGTCATGTATTCATCCTCCATACGAACGCCTAAATCAAGAGCAGTCTCCCGAACAACTCCTATAATGTTGTTCGCCTCCTCCATCTCGTCATCCGAACCTCTCTCTACCTGTCGCTGAGGTCCCTCGTATCGATATACCCGACCACGTCTCATCAATAATACCCTTGCACCGTGATAAAGGTTTGAACTTATAGTTTCACCTCCGTCCTCTATTTCGTTCATTGGACCCCCTTGGTGCTTATCTACACCTAAATACTCTCCAATGAGAGTAATGAAAATACCACCACCTATAATACTCCCCGATTTCATCCCCGAAACTACATTAGCGAGATAATAACCAACACAATAGGGAATGTTAACGAAACTCCTCGGGTCTCTAATACACTTGAGGTAGAACAAATCGTTTACGGTCAATTTCTCCTTATTCCTACCCCTTTGTGTAATTGTGTTTGCTAAGAATCTATGAATCACCCGGAGTTCAGCTCTGTCTATATCTAAGTATGTATGATTTCCACTGGCGTGAAATTCATTAAAATGGGACATACGCCTCCAGATGGCGTTAATATCAAATTCCCTATCTACCCTTTCTCCTTGGGCAATTAGGCTATTACAGTCGGGGCTCAAAAGTTCAGCAAGGGTGTAAATCTGTAAGGCCCTAGCTAAATCTATCATGGACATTCTGTACATGCGTCCACCTAACAGAAATCTAATAAAGCTTCTATCATCTATCCTCCTAACATCACTGTTTAACTTAATAGTACTAAGTAATTCTATACACCATTCCCTATATATGGTTCTACGAATGGAAAATAGACGCATCCAATCGTTAAACTGAGAATTACCATACCTTTGCACCAATAATTCCCGAATCGGTTCGGCAAGGTTAACTGTTTCCAAAGGTACCCAGTCAATTGCCCTTGGCATTTCAACAACCTTAAAGTAGAGAATGTGCATGTTCTTTTGATAATCTGGATACTCTATCCAACATCGATCAAATCTCAGATTTGGGTGTAACTGATCTTCATTAATGTCTAAGCTCAGAATCCTTTGATGTGGAGCGAATTGACGAAACTGATTCATGAATAATTGATCTTGATCGTGATATGGAATATGTTGCTCCTCCTGTTCTTCTTCTTCTTGTTGCATATGTTGTTCTTGTTCATGAAACATTTCCGGTTCGGGCTCTGGTTGCCTGGACGATGATGCTCCTGAACCTCCAGTATCGGCTCTCTGTAAAACACATTAAACACAAAAATTGTGCATCCAAATATGCATTAGTGTTAGCAAAATAATAACTTGAAACAATTATGATGACATGTTCAATTCATAACACATTTTATACACATTTTCTTAACAATAACAATTCTACACTTTTACATACGAAAATGTGTACAATGTTTTATCACATTTAAATTCTTAAACATGTCAACAATAATCATTATAGCAATTAAACACTTGTTACATGGCATTCAAATCAAACTAGTGCTCATTTTCATATTTTTGTCAAGTCTACACTTTGTCAAATAAGCATATACGAAAAATGTACATCAAGTTCATAAGCATTTATCTTAAATATCATGCCAAAATAATCACTACTAGCAATGAAACAAGTTTCAAATGGCCTTTATATCAAATTATCCAAGTTCATGAATTTTTAGACTTAAAAAGTCTACTTTAATTCTCAAAAACATGTTTAGGCTCAAAGTTTGGATCAATTAACTACCTAAACATGTTACACTACTTAATTTAGCAACAATTCATGACAAAAATCGGCCATAACCTGTTTATATCAAAAAGCCCCAAATTGCTCAAGAACACAAACCCTAGATTCTTAAAAATTTGAAGTTTTTAGCTTCAATTCCTGTTAAATAGCTTCTATTTAGGATATACATGCATAATATAACAACAATTTAGCTCTAATTACACCTAAATTTAACAAAATCAAAATATAAATTTTCTAGCTCAAGAACAAAAAAATTCGAATTTAAAGAGATTAGGGGTGAAATCTTTACCTTTCTCCTGAAGGGGTTGAGACTACTGAATCTAGGCATGATTATTGTGAAGTTTTGCAAGAATTTTGATGAAAAATGATGAATTTTTGAGAGGGTTTTGGAGATGGTTCGTGTATATGTGTGTGTGTTGTGAAAAAGAGCAGCTCGGCTGGAAATTTTGATCCTGTCCAGTTTTTTATGGCCATGCGACTCGCATGGATTATGCCTTTCCCCCATGCGAGTCGCATGGGGGTATTTTCCAGGTTTTGTTTTTTTTTTTTTTTTTTTTTTTTTTTATATAAAAACCTTATACTTTTAAAACATAAAATTTAATAAAATTTAAAAATTTTGTTTCTTTTTAAGACGAGGTCGTTTCGGGATGATGCCCTAGTCCGTCCCTCGACAAAATTTTAAAATTTTGTCATTTTCAAGCGATTGTTTTAAAAGCTAAGATTTTTGGGTTTTTTTAATTTTTTTGGCATACTTTAAATCAATAAGATTAAAAATAATGATAATAAAAGTTCTCGTCCCTCCCTCGGGTAAAGCAATTTCGGTTCAAAGACCTAGTCTTCAACTTACGACGAATTTTAAAAATCATATTTTTAACTTAATGAGATAAAGTAAATTTTTGTTTTTAAATTCACACAACTTAAATATAAAATTCAAAATTAAAAATTAAAAATTCACACCAAACTTAAAATTTGAAATGCATAAAATTAAAATTTCATATTTTAAAAATTAAAAATTCACACCAAACTTAATTTAAAAATTTATAAATCATATCAAACTTATATTAATTTTTTCAAATATTTACAATTTTAAATATATTGTTTTTATAAAGTTTACAATATTAATTTAAGGTTTAAATATTAATTTTAAAAACATGGTAAAAATAAAATTGAAAATCTTTTTGTCTTTTTATCCCACTTTAATCAATCAAATATTATCAAAAATATGCGCCCCTCTTTTCGGTAAAGTAATTTCGGTTCCAAGACCTAATTTAACTCATGACGAATTTTTGAAATATTTTGGGTTGATTGATTAAAGATATTTATACCTTAAGAATAAACGTTAAATTTCGCAGTGATGTAATAAATTTTTGAACGATATCAATAATTTCGGTCGCCAAACCTAATTTTATTTAATACCAATTTAATACTTTTTAGCGAACAAATTAGCGTTTATTATCAAAAGGTTAAAAATAAAAATAAAAATAAAAACTGTACAGACATACCTGTGAAATAGATTTCTTAGTTATATGATCTATTATATTCATAAGATAGTCGGTTTAATTGGTTTTCCATGGCTGCATAAGCGTAACCTCGAGCATTCATTGTCTTTTCTTCTAAACATATGAACGGTCCGTCTCTGCATAAAGTAACAAATTCGGTATTTGAATAGGTTTGATTATTTGAACATTTACCTCCATGTGACCATTTTCCGCATTTGTGACATCGTTCTAGGTGTCGTGCTCTTCTTTTCGCTGCGGATTTTGATTTTCCTTTACCAAATTGTAACTTATTATCTTCGCATCTGGATCCTTTTCTAACTCCGTCCATTCTTTCTCTGATTACTGATACTAATTCACTCGGTAGTATATCATTATTTCTTTTAGTGATCAAAGCGTGTAGCATTAGACCATGGTTTAGTTCACAGGCAGTCTTCATTTCGTAAAAACCTAAAAAAAATAAAAATTCAGAATGGGGGGAGAAGACTAGTTCTTTAGGGTCTGCTAGGGAAAGACCATACGTGTTCCATTTTCGAGAACTACACGAAAACAGACAATCTAACTCTAACAGAAATATATATTATCCTTTAAAGACTTGATTCTCCCCACACTTAGTTAGCTGTGGTGTCGAAATTGTGATTAACTTCGTTGTCGACTTCCATCGGACCATGTATGTAATGTTTAACTCTGTGACCATTAACTTTAAATTCAATCCCATTTGAATTTATCAATTCTATCGTTCCGTATGGGAAAACTCTTTTGACTATAAATGGTCCAGACCATCTTGATTTCAATTTTCCAGGAAATAGCTTGAATCGTGAATTGAAAAGAAGAACTCTGTCTCCTTCTTTGAATTCTTTTGAACTTCTGATTCTTTTATCATGCCATTTCTTCGTTCTTTCTTTATAGATTAACGAATTTTCGTATGCTTCATGTCTTAATTCTTCTAATTCGTTTAGTTGACTTAATCGTAGACGTCCGGCTTCATGTAAATCAAGATTACATGTTTTCAAAGCCCAAAATGCTTTGTGTTCAATTTCTACTGGAAGATGACATGCTTTTCCATAAACAAGTCTAAAAGGTGTGGTTCTAATTGGAGTTTTGTAGGCTGTTCTAAAAGCCCAGAGTGCATCCTCCAATTTAATGGACCATTCCTTCGGATTTGATCCTACGGTTTTCTCTAGAATACGTTTTAAAGCTCGGTTGGTATTTTCAACTTGTCCACTTGTTTGTGGATGATATGCGGTGGAGATTTTATGAGTTACTCCATATCTTTTAAGAACTTTCTCAAGTTGATTATTACAGAAATGAGTACCCCGATCACTTATTAAAGCTTTCGGTGTTCCAAACCTTGCAAAAAGACGTTTTAAAAAGTTGACTACAACTCGTGCATCGTTAGTTGGGAGAGCTTGTGCTTCCGCCCATTTAGATACATAATCAATGGCTACGAGTATATATAGATTATTATGAGATTTTGGAAATGGACCCATAAAGTCAATACCCCAAATGTCAAATACTTCACATACTTGGATGACATTTTGTGGCATTTCATCACGTTGACTTATTTTTCCGGACCTTTGACATGCATCACAGGATTTGCAAAGAAGGTGTGCGTCTTTGTAAATTGTAGGCCAATAGAATCCAGCTTCATAAACTTTTCTTGCTGTTAGTTGAGGCCCATAATGCCCTCCTGTTGGTCCTGTGTGACAATGGTTTAAAATTTTACTAGCTTCATCTCCAAATACGCATCGGCGTATTATTCCATCGGGACAACTTTTAAACAGATGTGGATCTTCCCAGAAATAGTGTTTTATATCACTGAAGAATTTCTTTCGTCTTTGGTACGATAATCCTTTTTCAAGGAATCCACAAACTAAGTAGTTTGCATAGTCTGCAAACCATGGGATTTCTTTATAATCTATCTTCAATAGATATTCATCAGGAAAGTTGTCTTTTATGGCCGATTCATTCAGAACTTCTAATTCGGGATTTTCAAGACGAGAAAGATGATCAGCGGCGAGATTTTCTGCTCCTCTTTTATCTCGGATTTCAATATCAAACTCTTGTAAGAGTAAGATCCAACGGATTAATCTTGGTTTAGCATCTTGTTTTGAAAATAGGTATCTAAGAGCAGAATGGTCGGTATAGACCACCGTTTTTGCTAGAACGAGATATGATCGAAATTTGTCAAAAGCAAAGACAATAGCAAGGAGTTCTTTTTCAGTAGTTGTATAGTTCGTTTGTGCTCCTTGTAACGTCTTACTAGCATAATATATAGGTTGAAATCGTTTTTCAATCCTTTGTCCTAAAACGGCTCCCATTGCAAAATCACTTGCATCGCACATTAGTTCAAATGGTAGATTCCAATTTGGTGTTATCATGATCGGTGCATTAGTGAGTTTTTCTTTAAGAATATTAAAAGATTTGATACACTCATCTGAAAAGATGAATGGCGCATCCTTTTCTAGGAGTTTATTCATAGGAGTGGCAATTTTAGAAAAATCTTTTATAAAACGTCGGTAAAAACCGGCATGCCCTAGAAAACTCCTAACTCCTCTAACATTGGTGGGATGTGGAAGTTTAGCAATTACATCTACTTTAGCTCTATCCACTTCAATTCCTTCTTTTGAAATTTTATGCCCAAGAACGATGCCTTCTTTAACCATGAAATGGCATTTCTCCCAATTAAGTACTAGATTTGATTTTTCGCATCTAATTAGCATTCGTTCCAGATTAACTAGACATGATTTAAATGTATCACCGAAGACTGAAAAGTCATCCATGAATACTTCCATGCATTCTTCTATCATGTCATGAAAAATCGCCATCATACACCTTTGAAAGGTTGCAGGGGCGTTACAAAGTCCAAATGGCATGCGTTTGTAAGCAAAAGTACCATAAGGGCACGTGAATGTGGTTTTCTCTTGATCTTCGGGTGCTATTGGAATTTGAAAATATCCGGAAAATCCATCTAGAAAACAATAGTAACTATTTCCGGCTAATCTTTCCAACATTTGATCTATGAAAGGTAAGGGAAAGTGATCTTTTCTGGTGGCGTCATTTAATTTTCTATAATCAATACATACACGCCATCCTGTTACAGTCCTAGTAGGAATAAGCTCATTTTTCTCATTTGTAATGACAGTCATGCCACCCTTCTTCGGCACGCATTGAACTGGGCTTACCCATGGACTATCAGAAATTGGATATATCAAACCTGCATCTAGCAGTTTAATAATCTCTTTCTTAACTACATCTTGCATATTAGGATTTAGTCTTCGTTGGCGTTGCACATACGTTTTATGACCTTCTTCCATAAGGATTTTATGTGTGCAATACGAAGGACTTATTCCTTTAATATCATGAATCTTCCATGCAATGGCTGGTTTATGAGCTTTCAACACTGAAATGAGTTGTGATTTCTCATTTTCAGTAAGAGAAGACGATATTATTACAGGTAATTCAGATTCACCATGTAAGTAAGCGTATTCCAAATGGTTTGGAAGTGGCTTTAATTCTAATTTCGGAGGTTCTTCTATCGATGATTTATATCGATATCTGTCTTCTTCTTTTAGCATTTGAATTTCTTCTGTTGTTGGTTCATATCCATTAGCTATAAGTGTAGCTAACATTTCAGCTTCATCAATTGGTTCATTTCCTTCTCCTAAAGAACATTCTCCTGTTCCTTGTAATTCTGGAAATTCTTCTAATAATTCTGCATGTGCATCTATAGTTTGAATATAATAACATGTATCATCTGCAGATTGTGGTTGTTGCATTGCTCTATCAACTGAAAAGGTAACACTCTCATCCTCTATACTTAGGGTCAGTTTCTTACCGAACACGTCTATCATTGCTTTAGCCGTGTTTAAGAATGGTCTTCCTAATATGAGAGGAACTTGAGAATCTTCTTCCATGTCCAAAACAACAAAATCTACTGGAAATACTAAAGTACCAACTTTAACTAGCATGTTCTCCATTATCCCTCTAGGATATTTTATTGATCTATCGGCTAGTTGTATGCTTATTCTGGTTGGTTTCAATTCTCCAAGGTCTAGTTTAGCGTATAGTGAATACGGCATTAGATTTATACTAGCACCTAAGTCTGCCAATGCTTCTATTGAACTAAGACTACCCAGAAAACATGGAATTGTGAAACTTCCTGGATCAGATAGTTTTTCTGGTATCTTATTCAACAGCACTGCTGAACAATTGGCATTCATAGTAACAGCCGAGAGTTCTTCCATTTTCTTTCTATTCGTGATTAGATCTTTCAAGAATTTAGCATATCTTGGCATTCCTGAAATCACATCAATGAAAGGAAGATTTACATTTATCTGTTTAAACATATCCAAGAATTTGGATTGCTCGGCTTCAAGTTTTTCTTTCTTCATTTTACTAGGATAAGGAAGAGGTGGTTGGTATGGTTTAACATAAGGTTTATCCTTAACTGTGTTATCTTCATTAACCTTTTCAACTACCGGTTCTTTTTCCTTATCTTGATCAGGTTGTGGTTCTTGTGGAGTAGGAATAGTTTCATCAGAAGTTACAGGTATTTCAGGTGGTTTAAGTGTTGTACCACTTCTTGTGGTAATAGCTTTAGCTGTTTCATTCCGGGGGTTAGCATTTGTATCACTAGGTAAACTTCCCGGTTTTCTTTCACCTATTAACCTTGCTAGGTTACTTACTTCTTGTTCCAGATTTTGAATAGAAGCTTGTTGATTTCTAAATGCTTGAGCATTTTGTTCATTGGTTTGTTTTTGAGATGTGAAAAACTGCGTTTGAGTTTCAACTAGCTTCGTCATCATATCTTCTAAATTCGGCTTTTTATCATCGGTTTGTTGTGGTGGTTTGTTTTGAAAATTCGGTCTTTGCTGATTGTAAGTATTATTGGATACTTGTTGATTGCTAGGACCTTGTTGGTTGTTGTATGGAATATTTCGGTTATAATTCTGGTTTTGATTGTAAATCGGTCTTGGCGGTTGATAATTATTCTGATAATTATTTCCAGGCCTTTGGTTTATGTATGAAATATTCTCTCTTTGTTCCATTGTTAATTCAATACTGAGACAATCTTTTGTCAAATGTGGTCCTCCACACTGCTCACAACTAATTCGTATTGCATGAATATCTTTAGTCATCTTTTCCATTCGTCTCTCGAAAGCATCTATCTTTGCGGAAATGGAATCTAAGTCATGGCTAGAATCGGCTCTAGCTGCTTTAGATGATCTAATGATGTCTTTTTCTTGGTGCCACTCATGTGAGTGGGAAGCAGTGTTATCAATAATTTTGTAAGCATCAGTTTCGGTTTTCTTCATAATAGAACCACCAGCTGCTATATCTATGTCTTTTCTTGTAGTGATGTCGCATCCTCGGTAGAATATTTGTACTATTTGACAGGTGTCTAAACCATGTTGCGGACATCCTCTTAACAACTTTCCATATCTTGTCCACGCCTCATATAGAGTTTCATTTGGCTTCTGTGTGAACGTAACAATTTCTGCTTGAAGTCTTACGGCTTTAGATGCAGGAAAAAATTGTTTAAGAAATTTGTCAACTAAAACATCCCATGTATCGATCGCCCCTTCAGGTAACGATTCCAACCAATCTTTGGCTTCTCCCTTTAAAGTCCAGGGAAATAACATGAGATATATCTGTTCATCCTCCACTTCTCGTATTTTAAATAGTGTGCAGATCCTATTAAAGGTACGTAGATGTTCATTTGGATCTTCCTTCGGCGCACCACTAAATTGGCATTGATTAGTCACCATGTGTAGAATTTGTCCTTTGATTTCATAATCTGGCGCATTAATGTCTGGATGAGTAATTGCGTGACCTTGGCCAGTGCGTTTAGCTCTCATTCGGTCTTCCATACTTAAAGGTTCCAGATTCTCCATAATTGAATTTGTTGAATCGGAATCACTAGATGATTCTGTTTTAATAGTTCGTTCCTCAACAATCTCTGTTTGAATGATTGGTGGTTCCGGAGGAAAGTTTAGTGGTTCAGGATCTATGAACCGTTCCTGAATATTTTCTGGATTCTCAATTGTGAGGTTGGGTTCAAAAAATGGATTATCGGAAATTTGAACTGAAGTACTTGGTCGACTGGATGACGATTCTAAAGAAAAATCAACGGCGGTTATATTTGTTAAACGATGTCTTGATCTAGTTACAGGTGGTGAACGTACAAAAGGTGATGAACGTCTTGCTCGGTGCATTCACAGAATATCCTATTAGTTTTTAAAAAGGAAAGAAAAATTATAATAAGTTATCCAATCAATAGACTTTTCTGATTTTGCCCACGTTTCGAATAGCCAAAAGATGCAGCAGAGGGGCAGGATTCGTTTGGTCTCAATATAATTGAGGACTGTTTGGCTCCAATAACCCGGTCCACGTACAAATCCAACTATTACTACGAACCAGAAAATTTTGATGTCTATCAATTTAACCACTTAAAATAAATTTTCGTAATTTTTAGAAATTTAGATAAGAAGTAGAATAAAAATATATGTCCTAAAAACTAGAATGGCGAGAAATAAGAAAGACAAAGAGTTTGTCGATAAAGGTTGAAAAAGAAAAAATGGTTGAAAAATAAAAGACGACGGAAAAATAAAAGAAACTTATAAAAACTTAAAAATACTTAACTAACCTAACCTTATTACTACAACTAACTTAAAATTATAATCGCAAATTGAAATTACTAATTGGAATGATAATTGGTACATAGTAAAAGGTCTAAAAATATTAAAGCTTACAAGGAAAAACTAAATCCCAAATGGAAATAACTTAAAAAGAAACTAAAACTTAAAAAGGCGTCGCAAAATTCTAAAGCACCTAAATCTTAGTCTTAAAGAAAAAGCACTTAAGGAATTCTACGGCAAAGTCTAAAAATATAGGAGTAAAAATAACTATAGCAAAAACTAAGTTTAAAATTAAATATGAGCTAAAAATACAAATATTACGCTACAACGATTAAAAAGGGACAAAATATTAAAAGAAATAAAAAGTGATAAAAAAAATACAATTTTTATTAAAATATTATTTTTATATTGATTATATTAAAGTATTAAGTGTTAAATATAATAAAACTAATTAAAAGTAATTAATTAAACTAAAAACTTAATTAATAATAATAAAATCAAATTAGGGTTTAATAATAATAATATATTATACTCCGTAATAAATGCGTTATTAGGGTTTGTTTGTGACCCTGTCAGACCCCTCATGCGAGTCGCATGATTTTAGAGGGTGGGTCATGCGAGTCGCATGACTGAACTGGACCGGTTCAATTGACAGGTTCAATTTGACAGGTCACGTAATATTTAATATTTATTTTCTTTTTTCTGTTTTATATTTAAAATATAAATATATATATATAATTAAAATAAAACTTAATTTTAAAAACTAAAAATAAACTTAAAATACTTTATAATTTTGTAAAAATAAAAGAAAAACTTAAAAAAATATATTTAAAGTACCTTTTTTTTTTTTTTTTTTTTTAAAAAAAATATAAATTTTACAAAAACTAATTATAACTTAAAATTTAAAAATATGGCGTTTCGCTTCGGCGTTCCCCGGCAGCGGCGCCAAAAATACTTGATGTCGAACGAGGTGTATATAAAATAGTTTATATTTTACTAGAAAATACTATTAAATACGATACAATTTTACACAAGATATTTATTTATTTATAGAATGGATATACTTAAACCTTGCTACAACACTTATAGGCAGTGTACCTAATCGTACAGTAGTGTAGTTTTTAGTAAGTCCGGTTCGTTCCACAGGGAAATCTTTGAACAAAGCTCAACGCTATATTAGTTTACTTTTATAAAAATACAAATATATATATAGGTAATATTATTATTATAAAGGGGGGTTTTTACCGTTTAATGACCGGTTTGTCGATTTTAAGACTTTAGTCGCAGTTAAAACCTAATGTAAAATATAAAATAAATACAAGACTTAAATTAAAGCGTAAAGTAAATAACGATAATGAAATTGCGAATAATAAAAGTGCGATAATTAAAAAGTACGATAATTAAAAGTGCGATTAAATAACGATAAATAAAAGTGCGATAATTAGAAGTGCAATTAAATATAAAATAAAGGAAATTAAATATGAAATAAAAGAATTATGCTTATTTAAACTTCCGTAATCATGATGTTTGACGTGTTGATTTTAGTTTTATGCCCTTGGGTTAATTGTCCTTTGTCCTGGATTATTCAATATGTCCGTCTGGTTTTTGTCCATAACAGTCCATCAGTCATAAATATAAATTGCAAGTGTCCTTGACAAATTATTATTATACCCGAAGTTAAATATTCCAACTAATTGGGGATTCGAATTTGTAACAAGGTTTTAATACTTTGTTTAATGAATACACCAGGTTATCGACTGCGTGTAAACCAAGGTTTTACTACTTTGTTAACAATTACACCAATTACCCTTGAATGTAATTTCACCCCTGTTTTAATTATTCTAGTAGCTATTAATCCATTCCCGTGTCCGGTTAAATGAACGATTATTCGTACATATAAATACCCCGCCCATCGTGTCCGATCGAGTGTATATGGTAATTTATAGGGACGCCCAATTGTAAATCTTTATATTAACATTAACAAACTTTCATTTAGTTAAACAAATATAAAGCCCATTAATAGCCCATAGTCTAATTTCCACAAGTGTCGTTCTTTTGTCCAAACCCCAATTATGGTACAAAGCCCAATTACCCAATTTTAGTAATTAGCCCAACATCATGATTACTTCGTTTTAAATAAGCATAATAATAACTTAGCTACGAGACATTAATGTAAAAAGGTTGAACATAACTTACAATGATTAAAAATAGCGTAGCGTTACACGGACAGAATTTCGACTTACACCCTTACAACATTCGCTAACATACCCTTATTATTAGAATTATAATTAAAATTAAAATATAAATTATAAATATAAATATATTTACGTATGAAGAGGAAGAAAAAAGATGTGTTTCAAACTCGGCAGAAAACTGGCTTTATATAGGACCTGACCAGCAATCTCACTCCATGCGACTCGCATGGATTTGTGCTTCTGGCCATGCGAGTCGCATGGCCACCCTGGATCCAGCCAAATTGCTTTGTTTTCTTCTTGCCGACGTAATATAATAATAATAATATATATAATATATAATTATATATAATTATATATATATTATATTATATTCTTGTGCATAGTAGACTAGATATTTTTGGTCCGTTGCGTCGGGCGTTTCTTCTTGACTTAGGTCCCGGTTCCGGATTTTCGGACGTCCTCGCGTATTATTTTAAATCGCGTACTTTGCGTCTTGTAACTTGTACTCTTGTCATTTTGAGACGTTCCTCATCAATATTTTGAACCTTTTTAATTGTATCTTGTACTTTTTAGCTCTTTGGACCTTTTTGTCTTCAATTTGTCGAATCTGCTTTTTATCTTCTCTTTTTAAAATTTAAACGAATATCGCTTGTAAATCGAACAATACCAACTAAAATCTTGTCTTTCTTGAGGAATAATGCTATGAAATATATGTTCGTTTTTAGCATTATCACAATGTAGGCTATATACTCCGAAATATGTCAATGTAGGCTATATACTTTCAAAAAGTGTACTCATGTCAACAAAACCCAATTTTGGTGTTCTTAATGAAAACGTGCCTGTTCTTCATCGAAGTGTGAAATCGTTATTTTGAATCTGAATACTTCACAAAAGCTGTTAGTCGAGGCTATTGGCATAATTTTCAAGTAATTTGAAGCTCCGATCAGATGATGATGTTGATACGACGAAGATGTTAGAAGGTTTCTAAGTTTTGTTGGTATACATTGATACACCTTTTAAGAGTATATAGCCTACATTGGTATTTTTTTGAGTATATAGCCTACATAGGAACAAAAATAAAAATATATAGCCTATTTATGGCTTTAACACTAATTTTAAAGTGGGAAATACTAGAAGATACATTGACAATTTAAGTTTGCCTACAGGTCTCCTTGTCACGAGTTGGTCGAACTTTGCTTCGAAAGGTGAACATTTTATTTGGAGAGTCGTGTTCGAAAGGCTTCCCACTCATCTAAATTTTTCGGTACGCGGGATGGAAATTGAAGACATAAGATGTGTGATGTGCTCGAATCGTATAGAGGCATTAGGACGTGTTTTATTTTCGTGTGATGTCGCACTGGAGCTGAGGAATTTAGTTCGATTATGGGTGGACATTCATACGCCAAGGTTTGATGTTTGGTCTGATTGGGCAACATGGCATCAAGATTGGCATACATCAATGAGTAGGAAGAACCGTTTATACACTATTGTTGTGGCTGCCGTTTGGATGTTATGGAGATATCGGAACGACACTTTATTTGCCACAAAAATGATAAAGAAAAACGAGAATTTTGATTCTACTCGTTTGTATTCTTTCAACCGGATAGTTGGTAGATAAAAAGAAAATGTAAATTAGAACGATTGGTTTTTAAAACCTTTGTAATTTTTGGTGATCTCCCCTTTCTAGTTTCCCATTAGGGTGGTGATAATATAATTTTGACTTTCAAAAAAAGAAGAAACTACAAGTTTCATTTTTATTGAAGGCCACTCCTCCTTCATCGGGCTTCACGTCCCTGTAAAGCCCCATCCTTGCATAAGGCAGAACAAGAAACAACATAATTGGCTTCGTGGTTTTAATCCAAACATAAAAGAATATAACATGATCTTGGGTGACAGTTACTTTGATTGATAGTGAATGCGTACTCAATTTTGAAAGAAAAGTCAAAGGAGTAAGGGTGAAGTGGTTAGTCACGTAAAGGAACCAAACAAGAAAAGAAAAAACGCCATTGAAAGAGACAGCGACAGTGACCATATAAGAGACGGTTCAACCAAATGACAATTAGCTAGACTTGAAAAAAGAAATCCGTTTTTTTAACTACTTAAAATATATATATCATCATTATTTAGGGCATGTTTGGTTGTGATTGATTTTGAGTAGTTATTTACAATGAAAATTCTCATTATCTTAAAATGGCTAATGGTCATTGCATTGTATATTGTATACATACTATATAAGACGTGTAGATCCGGGATGAAAACGACAACACAAACATAATTTTCAAAAACACCTCTTCATTTATGGTCTTATATACAAATTTATCAGGAGTATAAAATGTAACATTTTTAATTCATTAAAAAACCATAACTAAACACCACCCGAATTTTTAACGGGTCGTATCTCCCTTCTCTACTCGAGTTAAATTTTTCCGCCATCACCATTAAACTCGAAATAATCTTACGAATAAAACAAAACTAGCTACGTTCGAAACGGACACCTTTTAAAAAACGCTAAACACACCGACATTTAAAACGGAGCTTAACACATGGGACGTTTTCATTTATCTAAATACATAACGCTACGTTAAATATGAATACGTAAGCCGAAAAGCCCCGCCGCATCGCGCGGGCCGATTCGAATCTCGTTGCTTATCAAATGGGAGAATACTCTCTTCTAGTGATATTCTCCATTCTTCCGCTTTTTTCTTTACAACTACCATATAATATTTCTTTCTTATTTTTGAAAGTTATTTGAATTTAAATTTAAATTTAAATTTTCTTTCTTAATTTTTTTTTTTAATTTTTCATAGTATTCATTTAGTATTTCTGTTACTATTAAGGTTGCTCCCATCGGAGTAATTACTCCCTCCGTCCAGAGCTTAGTCCAGGAGGACACCCATGGCAGCAAGGCGCCTAGGGTGCCGCCTAAATTCAAATTTGTTTATTCATTTTTTTTTCATTATGTTCAAATTTTGAGTTAATCGGGTTTAGAGTTGAATATTGAACACTTATTGATCATCTCTTTTTTCGTAACTAACTGTTGGTTCTCAAATAACGATATTGCGTTACA
The DNA here is from genome assembly GCF_046630445.1 of Rutidosis leptorrhynchoides. Taxonomy (NCBI): domain Eukaryota; kingdom Viridiplantae; phylum Streptophyta; class Magnoliopsida; order Asterales; family Asteraceae; genus Rutidosis; species Rutidosis leptorrhynchoides. The sequence continues at coordinate 373,772,200 of NC_092336.1, forward strand.
CATAGTTTTTTATGTGAAGTTTATTTATTGAGAAGTGATTTTTTTTTTAAAACACTTTTTATAAATCCACCATCATTTTAATTAACTACTCATAATACCCTTTTATCATACTTAATTGTTAGTATAAATTATATTCTGTTTAACTCTTTTAACTTGAAAACTACAGCACTCTCTTTTGACATCACATAAAAAAATGAGGCGTTGGATTCTTCCCCTATTGCTCATTTTTCTACACTTGTCCTCATTTTATGTTTTTTTTACTTAATCTCTCTTAATTTTCTTTTATATATTCTTTTTGTTTTACTTTATATACCTACATTCAAAATTCAAGAATAAACAACAACAAAATTGAAAGAGGTTGAGACCTACTAGAATTATGTTACAACTGTAACATAATTCTAGTAGATCGCAACCTCTTTATTAGGCTTTCACAGGGTGAAGTTGTTATGAAAGATGTTGCGACCTACTAGAATTATGTTACAATTGTTATAATTCTAGTAGGTCAACCTCTTTCAATTTTGTTGTTGTTTATTCTTGAATTTTGAATGTAGGTATATACAGTAAAACAAAAAGAATATATAAAAGAAAATTAAGAGAGATTAAGTGAAAAAAACATAAAATGAAGACAAGTGTAGAAAAATTGAGCAATAGGGAAAGAATCCAACGCCTCATTTTTTTATGTGATGTCAAAAGAGAGTGCTGTAGTTTTCAAGTTAAAAGAGTTAAACAAAATATAATTTATACTAACAATTAAGTATGATAAAAGGGTATTATGAGTAGTTAATTAAAATGATGGTGGATTTATAAAAAGTGTTTTTGAAAAAAATCACTTCTCAATAAATAAACTTCAAATAAAAAACTATGTGTAACGCAATATCGTTATTTGAGAACCAACAGTTATTTACGAAAAAGAGATGATCAATAAGTGTTCAGTATTCAACTCTAAACCCGATTAACTCAAAATTTGAACATAATAAAAAAAAAATTGAAAAAACAAATATGAATTTAATTTTCGGTTTGAATTTTAAATTTGAATGTTGTTTTCAGAGACTTTCATTTACTTCTTTGAATTATATTTAACCTAAATTCAATTATTAATATTAATATATTACCTAAACTATTAATACATTAATTTAGACGAAATAATTGACTTTAAAAAGTCAGAGTTTAAAATCGATAGGTTATGTTTTGACTAAATTATTAATTTTAGGATTTTATGCTTTTAACTGAAATTGAACAATATTCGGTGTATAGTTTCGGTTTTGAAATGAAATTCGATTTGGTTTCAATTTTTTGTTGTGCCTTTGGATTTTTCAAAACACAATTGAGTAACTGGAAACTGAATCAATGAACATCCATATTATAAAGTTGTTGTAGTATGGCTAGCAACTTTCACTAAAAAAATAAATATGATGGTTAAAAACGGTGACTGAATATATAAGAAATTAGTCGGTACATTGCTTTTATTTACGTTACAATACCAAATAAATATTTTGAACAATTCTCTAAAATATTTTTGAGTGATGTATGACAAAAGAAAGGTAGTGTACAAATCACAACTTCGATAGATAAATTAGGTAAATATCAATTTTTGATCAAATCCATGAACATAAGACCCGTATCTAACTTTTGAATTCTTCTTAATTTTTTGAAAGGTAAGTTGTCGACATCAGCTAGAGGGGAATTAACCAACTTCGCGATCATTTGCCACGCACGCACGCACTTTAGGAAGAAACCCGGATCGCATTGCAGGAATTAACCCGATCCTTAATCCATCCCGAGGGGCAGATGGACCAGGTTTGAATACTGAATGGATCCGGAAGAAAACTCCATTGGAATCGTGGGATCGATTTGCATAGTGTCCGCTATCGTCTATGTGATGATGATCTTGAATCGGTTGATCATGTTCTAATCTTTTGAAATCATGCGTTAGAGGTTTGGAATCGAGTGTTCAATTGGTAGCATCGTGGAAACTTCAATAATCTTAGTATTCATGAGCTACTAAAAGATGATAACAATGTATGGCAAGCGGTCACTTGGGTCACGGTTTATCTTATATAGAAGAATCGTAATAACAAAGTGTTTCAAGGAAAAAATTGGAATGCTCCGGTCGCCCTAAGTGAAATTCAAGTGTGTTCGTTCGATTGGATCTCGCGAACGATAAAAGGCATTATTCTCGATTGGAACGTTTGGCTTACTAACCCGGATTCGTATTTGGCTTAGATAATCATTAGCATGGGATACAAACTCTGCATCCTTGTCATCGTGTATGTATAGTATGTTTTCGTGTTAGTTATAATATCGAGTCCTTGTAATCTCATATTGTAAGGTCAAACATATTGTATAGGTTTATTTATTTCAATGGCTTGCTTTTCAAAAAAGGAATCGGGGTTTGAATTTTGAATCGTAAAATATTAGTGGAACGTTTAATTTGAATCAAATCCATGAATTGATACGTGAATGACTGAATGAGATCCCAAGATACTTATTAGGTAAATATCAATTTTCACTTAAATGCATGGCATAAAGTTATTTTTGAATTGAATATGATTAGTAGCAATTAGCTCATAACCTGAATTAGCTTATTCTATGAAACTAATTACTTATTAGCGTTTTGCTAGGTGCGTAAATCTCTATTCTCATTCTCATTCACATTCACAATATCCTAAAAAACGTGGGGAAATCTGCCGTAAAAACGTGGAGAAACCTGCCGTTTTTGTCCCCACTTGAATGAAAACAGCGACCAAAACGACAATCAATCAAAAAAAAACAACCAAAAAATATAAAACACCCCCCTCAACTATTACCAACTTATAAAAAAAACCCTTAACTTCAGGGGGTTAAAACGTAAACTCTCTAAATTAAAAAAAAACTTCACCCAGAAACTTCGACAGCTCGTATCTTCCTTCTCGGTGAAATGTCCCGTTCATATTAATTATAAACGTTCCATATTAATTGATTTCGTCGCGAGGTTTTGACCTCTATATGAGACGTTTTTCAAAGACTGCATTCATTTTTTAAAACAAGCATAACCTTTATTTTATCGATAAAGGTTTAAAAAGCATTACGTAGATTATCAAATAATGATAATCTAAAATATACTGTTTACACACGACCATTACATAATGGTTTACAATAAGAATATATTGCATCAAAAATAAGTTTCTTGAATGCAGTTTTTACACAATATGATACAAGCATGGACTTCAAATCTTGTCCTTATTTTAGTATGCAAAAGCGGAAGCTCTTAATAATCACCTGAGAATAAACATGCTTAAAACGTCAAATGTTGGTGAGTTATAGGTTTAACCTATATATTATCAAATCATAATAATAGACCACAAGAATTCATATTTCAAAACATCCCATAAATAGAGATAAAAACCATTCATATGGTGAACACCTGGTAACCGACATTAACAAGATGCATATAGAATATCCCCATCATTACGGGACACCCATCGGACATGATAATTTCGAAGTACTAAAGCATTCCAAATTCCAGAATGGAGCTTGTTGGGCCCGATAGATCTATCTTTAGGATTCGCGTCAATTTGGGAGTCTGTTCCCAAATTCTTAGGCTACCAAGCTAAAAGGGGCATATTCGGCTTCGATCATTCACCCATATAATGTAGTTTCATTTACTTGTGTCTATTTCGTAAAACATTTATAAAGTTGCATGTATTCTCATCCCAAAATATTAGATTTTAAAAGTGGGACTATAACTCACTTTCACAGATTTTTTACTTCGTCGGGAAGTAAGACTTGGTCACTGGTCGATTCACGAACCTATAACAAATATCTACATATATATCAAAGTATGTTCAAAATATATTTACAACACTTTTTAATACGTTTTAATGTTTTAAGCTTATTAAGTCAGCTGTCCTCGTTAATAACCTACAACTAGTTGTCCATAGTTAGATGTACAGAAATAAATCAATATATATTATCTTGGATCAATCCACGACCCAGTGTATACACGTCTCAGGCTAGATCACAACTCAAAACATATATATTTTTGGAATCAACCTCAACCCTGTATAGCTAACTCCAACATTACTGCATATAGAGTGTCTATGGTTGTTCCAAATAATATATATACATGGGTCGATATGATATATCAAAACATTTGCATACGCGTCTATGGTATCCCAAGATTACATAATATATTAGAATACATGTATAATACAATATAAGTTAGCTAGGATATGATTTGTATAGAATTGTTACAATATTTCCCGTAGCTATAACAATCAAAAAATATACAATCTTGTTTTACCCATAACTTCTTCGTTTTAAATCCGTTTTGAGTGAATCAAATTGCTATGGTTTCATATTAAACTCTATTTTATGAATATAAACAGAAAAAGTATAGGTTTATATTCGGAAATATAAGTTACAAGTCATTTTTGTAAGAGGTAGTCATTTCAGTCGAAAGAACGACGTCTTGATGACCATTTTGAAAAACATACTTCCACTTTGAGTTTAACCATGATTTTTGGATAAAGTTTCATGTTCATAAGAAAAATTATTTTCCCAGAAGAACAACTTTTAAATCAAAGTTTATCATAGTTTTTAATTATCAAACCCAAAACAGCCCGCGGTGTTACTACGACGGCGTATGTCCGGTTTTACGGTGTTTTTCCTGTTTTCCGGTTTTAAATCATTAAGTTAGCATATTATATAGATATAGAACATGTGTTTATTTGATTTTAAAAGTCAAGTTAGAAGGATTAACTTTGTTTGCGAACAAGTTTAGAATTAACTAAACTATGTTCTAGTGATTACGTTTTCAAATCTTCGAATAAGATAGTTATTTATATATGAATCGAATGATGTTACGAACATCATTACTACCTCAAGTATAGTAGGTAAACCTACTGGAAATGACAAAAAATAATCTTGAGCTTGAATGGATCTATGATGGCTTGGAAGTTCTTGAAGCAGAATAATGACACGAAAACAATTTCAAGTACGATTATTACTCGAATCAAGATAGTTTATTGTTATAGAAATCGAATCAAAGTTTGGATATGAGTATTACCTTGAATAAGAAAGATAACCTACTGTAATTAACAAAGGTTTCTTGATCTTAGATTATTACTTGGAATGGATTTGCAAGATTAAAAGTAAACTAGCAAACTTGAAAGGATTTTCGAAGTGTTCTTGAAGTGTTCTTCCTATGATGATTATAGCTTGATTCTTGAAGTAATTTTTGATGAAGATGATGATTAGTTTACTGGAAATTTCATTCCTAAGTGTGTGTGTGTGTGTTTAGAGAGAATTAGAAAGAGAATTGGAAGTGAAATAGATTGATTGGTGAGTGGTGAATGATGAGTGGTGAGTGGGGTTAAAAGGAGCTCTAATTAGTTGACTAGTTCATGGTAGAAGTTAAATTTGATTAGTCATGCATGACATAATCAAGAGTGGAATCCCATACTAGTTCCTATTGGTATATACTCATAGTAAGTACGTCTAGCAGCTGTGTATAATACGGGTACGAATACTTGAATGACTACGAGTAGAATTATTGATGAAAAATGAATGGAAATGTAATTGTAAGCATTTTTTCTAAGTAGAAGTACTTTGATATGTGTCTTAGTTAACGATCTTATTTAATGTTGTTGAAATCTTAAAATCAAATTTTTAACACATTTTTAATAAAGCGATATTAACCCAAGCCAGGGGCTCTGCCCCTTGGACCCCGCCAGGGGTTGCCACCCCTTGGACCCCGCCAGGGGTTGCCACCCCTTGGACCCCGCTATCGGGGGCGCTGCCCCCAAACCCCCGTCATAATCAAGATAAGTTCAAATAATTGTGCACTCCACACTTCCCTTAAACTTGTTCGATATTTAACAAGGTTATTTTGGTTAACAATTTAATCCCATTACAATTAAATCATATTGGTGACACAAATCACCAACAATGAATATATGTCCATATATATCAACATATAGTTTTTACAAGTTTTAACGTTCGTGAATCGCCGGTCAACTTGAGTGCTCAATTGTCTACATGAAACTCATTTCAAATAATCAAGTCTTAACAAGTTTGATTGCTTAACATGTTGGAAACATTTAATCATGCAAATATAGTTTTCATTTAATATATAATCATGGAATAATCATGGAAAAGTTCGGGTCACTACAGTACCTACCCGTTAAATAAATTTCGTCCCGAAATTTCAAGCTGTTGGAAGTGTTGACGCATCTTCTGGAAATAAGTGCGGGTATTTCTTCTTCATCTGATCTTCTCGTTCCTAGGTGAACTCGGGTCCTCTACGAGCATTCCATCGAACCTTAACAATTGGTATCTTATTTTGCTTAAGTCTTTTAACCTCACGATCTATTATTTCGACGGGTTCTTCGATAAATTGAAGTTTTTCGTTGATTTGGATTTCGTCTAACGGAATAGTGAGATCTTCTTTAGCAAAACATTTCTTCAAATTCGAGACGTGAAAAGTGTTATGTACAGCCGCGAGTTGTTGAGGTAACTCAATTCGGTAAGCTACTGGTCTGACGCGATCAATAACCTTGAATGGTCCAATATACCTTGGGTTTAATTTCCCTCGTTTATCAAATTGAACAACGCCTTTCCAAGGTGCAACTTTAAGCATGACCATCTCTCCAATTTCAAATTCTATATCTTTTCTTTTAATGTCAGCGTAGCTCTTTTGTCTACTTTGAGGGATTTTCAACCGTTGTTGAATTTGGATGATCTTCTCAGTAGTTTCTTGTATTATCTCCGGACCCGTAATCTGTCTATCCCCCACTTCACTCCAACAAATCGGAGACCTGCACTTTCTACCATAAAGTGCTTCAAACGGCGCCATCTCAATGCTTGAATGGTAGCTGTTGTTGTAGGAAAATTCTGCTAACGGTAAGTGTCGATCCCAACTGTTTTCGAAATCAATAACTGTTGAGTCCCCAAAATAATTAAGGATTTAATTATGACAAAACTGTAATTTATTTGCACTAAAGTGTTATGTGCAGTCAGCACAAGTTTGTTCATGTATAGACAGCAGATATTGCTGTGTCGAGTGTTTAGTTTACTGCTCAGTCTACCAGCACAAGGTAGACAGTGTTCTCCAATCAGCACAGGATGTGTACTCAGCAAATCAAGAACATGAAGTGGCTCAGCAATGAAGAACCAGCACAGCTGGAATGCAGCTCACTACACAAGACAGCTATGCTCCATTATAAGCATAGTCATTTCCGAGTGGTCTACATCAATGGTACTATTCAAAAGAAGTCAAAGACAAAGTTGAACAGAAAAGGACACGCGTCGGTGGCTGACAAGTTACCTTACAAGACCATGTGGGAATGCAGAAGTTTAACGCATGTGCAGACATGGGTTATACTTTGTCATCACCTAGGGAACACAACATTCTATTTGTTTAATCAAATAGTGGTGCCAAACCGAATTGGGGTGTTCCTGCAAGTAGCTACCAAAGAGGAAAGAAGAGAGCATGCTCTCTGATATAGTTGTCTCCACAAGTACAGACATCCTATGTACCAGTGGATAATAGAACCATTACACGGTTAATAGGACTACTATAAATTGTTGTATCCACTATTGTAACAACTAGTGGTGTGGGTTTATTTTTTATAGAGTCAAAACGTGTAATAGCTGTTAGTTTACCTCTTATCTATAATCTAGGTAATCTGTATCAACCAACTATCATTCCGCCAAGGATAGTTGTCATTCTTTGTGATTCAATCAATAAAGAATAACTGTTGAAAATTACCCGTGACTCTATTTACTTGCATGCTTGAATACTAATCGGTTTAACTGTTAAGTTATTTGAAAAGAAATTGTATTCACCCCCTCTACAATACTCCTGTTGTTATCAAGGGACCAACAACTGGTATCAGAGCTTCAGTCTTGATAATTAATATCTTGGATCTGAATTCTCTCATGGCTGCATATTCTAATACAGCTTACCTTGAAAATGGCTCATCCAATAGACCACCCAAATTTGATGAAGATGAGTATGAAACTTGGAAGGCAATATTCATGCTTCACCTTGAGTATATTGACCCACTCATGCATTGTATCACTACAGATGGTCCATTTGTGCCTACTGAGACTATTGGTAGTGCACCAGCTACAGCTGACACTCCTGCTGTTCCTGGCAGAGAGGTTATTCTCACTCCTTCTAGATGGGATGCTGAGGATAAACGTCGTGTTGGACTTGACCCTAAGATCAGAACCTTGTTAGCCATAACTTTGCCTAACTGATAATGCTAAAACGAACATATATTTCATAGCATTATCCCTCAAGAAAGACAAGATTTTAGTTGCAACTGTTCTATTTACAAGTGATATTCGTTTAAATAATAAAAGGGGAAGACAAAAGACAGATTCGACGAATTGAAGACGCAAACGACCAAAAAGCTCAAAAGTACAAAATACAATCAAAGTGGTTCCAATTATTGATAAGAAACGTCTCAAAATTATAAGAGTACAAGAAGCAAAACGCAAAGTACAAGATATTAAATTATATGCAAGGACGTTCGAAAATCCGGAACCGGGACCAGAGTCAACTCTCAACGCTCGACGCAACGGACTAAAAATTACAAGTCAACTATGCACATGAATATAATATAATATATAATTAATTCTTAAAATTAATATATATATATTATATTATATTATAAAAACCGTCGGCAGAAGAAACAACAACATGTGAGCTGGGATCCAAGGCCATGCGATCGTATAGCCTGGAAGAGTTAATTCCATGCGATCGCATGGCTGACTTTTCCAGCCCACATGCCTATAAAACTCGCGGTTTTGATCAAAGTAAAACACATCTTTTTCTTCTTCCTTCATACGTAAAAAATATATATATATATATATATATATATATATATATATATATATATATATATATATTTTAATTTTAATTTTAATTTTAATTTCTAATAATAAGGGTATGTTAGCGAATGTTGTAAGGGTGTAAGTCAAAATTCTGTCCGTGTAACGCTACGCTATTTTTAATCATTGTAAGTTATGTTCAACCTTTTTACATTAATGTCTCGTAGCTAAGTTATTATTATGCTTATTTAAAACGAAGTAATCATGATGTTGGGCTAAATATTTAAATTTGGGTAATTGGGCTTTGTACCATAATTGGGGTTTGGACAAAAGAACGACACTTGTGGAAATTAGACTATGGGCTATTAGTGGGCTTTATATTTGTTTAACTAAATGATAGTTTGTTAATTTTAATATAAAGATTTACAATTGGACGTCCCTATAAATAACCATATACACTCGATCAGACACGATGGGCGGGATATTTATATGTACGAATAATCGTTCATTTAACCGGACACGGGAATGGATTAATAGTCTATGGAATTATTAAAACAGGGGTGAAATTATGTACAAGGACACTTGGCATAATTGATAACAAAGTATTAAAACCTTGGGTTACACGCAGTCGATATCCTGGTGTAATTATTAAATAAAGTATTAAGACCTTGTTACAGTTTAAGTCCCCAATTAGTTAGAATATTTGACTTCGGATATAAGGATAATTTGACGAGGACACTCGCACTTTATATTTATGACTGATGGACTGTTATGGACAAAAACCAGACGGACATATTAAATAATCCAGGACAAAGGACAATTAACCTATGGGAATAAACTAAAATCAACACATCAAACATCATGATTATGGAAGTTTAAATAAGCATAATTCCTTTCTTTTCATATTTAATTGCACTTCTAATTATCGTACTTTTTAATTATCGCACTTTTATTTATCGCAATTTCATTATCGTTATTTACTTTACGCTTTAAATTAAGTCTTTTATTTATTTAATATTTTACATTAGGTTTTAACTGCGACTAAAAGTTTTAAAAATCGACAAACCGGTCATTAAACGGTAAAAACCCCCCGTTTTTATAATAATAATATTACTTATATATATTTGTATTTTTATAAATTAAAACTAATATAGCGTTAAGCTTTGTTTAAAAGATTTCCCTGTGGAATAAACCGGACTTACTAAAAACTACACTACTGTACGATTAGGTACACTGCCTATAAGTGTTGTAGCAAGGTTTAGGTATATCTATTCTATAAATAAATAAATATCTTGTGTAAAATTGTATCGTATTTAATAGTTTTTCCTAGTAAAATATAAGCTATTTCATATACACCTCGCATAACATCAAGTATTTTTGGCGCCGCTGCCGGGGACAATTCTGCTTAAACGCCGGAAGAGCAACGCTATAAAAAAAAGATTTTTATTAATTTTTAGTTTCCTTTTATAAAAATACGCTTTTGTAAAAATACGTTTTAAATATCCGAAAATATAAAAAGAAAAATAAAAAAAATTATATATTTTTAATAGTTTGTTAAATATATATATATAAGTTTTATAAAGTTTCTTTATTTCTATTCTAGTTTTTAAAAATATAAGTTTTATTTATATACTTTTTATAAATATATAAATCAGCAAAACAGAAAAAAAAAAAAAAAGTTTACGGGCTACACTGTAGCAGCCCAACCCACCTGGCCCGAAAACCTACTCCATGCGATCGCATGGATTTTTAAGGTGAGGACCATGCGATCGCATGGCCCTGACAGACAGGCCACAGTTGACTTCCCTACAGCAATAATTACGTAATAATTATAATTATTATTAATTCTAAACCCTAATTAGGGTTAATTATAATATTATTTAGTTTAGTTTTTAGATTTAATTTGTATTATTTAGTTTAATTAGTTTAATTAAATTATAAAATTAATAGTTTTATAAAATAAATAATATAAAAATAATATTTTTATAAAAAATTGTACTTTTTACAACTTTAAGAATATTTTTATATTTTATACCATTTTTAATTGTTTTAGCGTAATTTTTGTATTTTTCGCTCATATTTAGTTTTAAGTCATAGTTTTTGCCATAGTATTTTTATTTCTAGATTTTTAGGCTTTGCCGTAAAATCCCTTAAGTGCTTTTTCTTTAGACCAAGATTTAGGTGCTTTAAATTTTCGCGACGCCGTTTTTAAATTTTAGTACCTTTTTAAGTTATTGCCATTTGGGATATAGTATTTCTTTTAAGCTTTAATATTTTTTAGACTCAACTTTTAATTTTTAGTTTTTAGTTCCTTTTTAAGTTTCGACGCGCTACTTTCTTATTTTTATTTTTTGACGTCTATTATTTTTCAATCTTTTTTTTTCGACGTTTTTCGACGCGCTCTTTTTCTTTCTTATTTCTCGCCATTCTAGTTTTAGGACTTAGATTTTTTTTTCTATTTCTTCTCTAAAATTTCTTTAAATTACGAAAAATTATTTTTAAGTGGTTAAATTGATAGACATCAAAATTTTCTGGTTCGTAGTAATAGTTGGATTTGTACGTGGACCGGGTTATTGGAGCCAAACAGTACTCAATTATATTGAGACCAAACGAATACAGCCCCTCTGCTGCATCTTTTGGCTATTCGAAACGTGGGCAAAATCAGAAAAGTCTATTAATTTGATAACTTATATAATTTTTCTTATTTTCATAACTAGTAGGATATTCAGTGAATGCACCGAGCAAAACGTTCACTACCTTTTGTACGTTCACCACCTGTAACTCGATCAAGACATCTAGCAAATATTGTCGCCGTTGATTTTTCTTTAGAATCGTCATCCAGTCGACCAAGTACTCCAATTCAAATTTCCGATAATCCATTTTTTGAACCCGACCTCACAATTGAGAATCCGGAGAATATTCAGGGACAATTCATAGATCCTTGTAACAACCCAACCCGTTAACCAACCAATAACGCGGATAAAAAAAAAAATTTTGTGCTGGAACAGCATATGGCGCGGCGCGCCATATGGCCGCGCGGCGCGCCAAAGTGGCCTGTCCAAAAAGTCATGAAATGTGAAAATGTTTGACCACTTCCCGACGTATTTAGACAAAACGCTTTTAACCATACATTAATATATGTAGAACTAACACGTTCCATTAATAAAATTAGTCTTACGAAGACCGGGCCCACATCGGCCGTTTTACGACTTTCGTACGAAAATACAAGTTTTCAACCACATGATTTGTAATACAAAATAAAGGCCGAGCATGGCGATTGGGGATACGCTACCCAATCCTAATCAATCCAAAAGCAAGCCTTCTAAAGCAACTACGCAAGTCCACTAGTCCCCGCTTACCCGAGCCTCCGCCTCCATGCAATCTATAAAAAAGTCAACAACGAGAGGGTAAGCTAACGCTTAGTGAATGCAATACTTATACATATACATATGTAATTTACCTACACGCATCCACTTACAATACCATGCAAACAAAATGCATAAACGAGCTAGCAACACCAAACATACGACTAGCAACAACGTTAGTATATAAATCGCCACAATAATATACCAAATCACAATAATGCATAAATATAACAAACCGTTCCTCGCTATGGCACTACCGACTTGTAGACGACCAATAACATCGAGTCTCACTCGTATGTTGTCACCGACTTGTGACTCATCAGAAGGTGTCACCGACTTGTGAACTACCCACCAATATCTATGTGTCACCGACTTGTGAACGCCATGTGACATCACCGACTTGTGAAGCGCCACTAAGTGTCACCGACTTGTGAACACTATAGGGTGTCACCGACTTGTGAATCACCCAAGGGTATCACCGACTTGTGAACCCCCATCAATACATATAGGTCACCGACTTGTGAACCTCCATGTGGCATCACCGACTTGTGAAGCACCACCTAGTGTCACCGGCTTGTGAACACTATGAAGTGTCACCGACTCGTGAATCACTTCCCCGACTTATGGTGACACCACTTGTGAAACACCAACTAACTACTAAGGGTCACCGCCCCGTGAACCACTATGAGGTATCACCGACTTGTGAATAACCTGTCGAGACACTACCGACTTGTAGTTCCCATCCCATCATACCAACAAATATGTCACCATCTTGTGACATAACTCCCACTACTCACGATGTGGCACCAAAGGCCCACATCGCGTACGAGTAAATAAACCACATACATACATGTATAAATATTCCACTCACCTTGTCGCCTTGAAGAAATGCCACCAAATAATCCGCAACACACCGATGGAATGTACCTATTCCATTATCACAAACACAACAACACAATTAGGGTGGATTTACAAATCAACCAAAATTGACAACTAGTGCAATTTTGACCCAAATGCACTTCCAAGCACAAACCGTGCCCAAACTAACCAATAATCACTAACACAAGTGAGAATGGTCCTAATACGCCAATTAGACCCAATCATAGGTGTTAAACACCTATCTTGCCCAAAATGGCACTTAAACCCTAATTTGACCCATAAGAAGTCAACATCGCGCCATTAGCGAGTTTTGACACCAAAACATATTTAACTTGGTTTTATACTTCAACTTAATCCATTTTAAGTTTATAAACCTTATTAAATCGGCAATTGAGTCATAATCATCAACAAACCCTAATTTTGACTCAAGTCAAAATTAGTCAACCCAAATTCACCTAAAGTGATTCCAACACTTCCATAATCACTAAACCTAGTGATTAAACTCAAAATTAAAGCCTAATTAAGGCCAAATCGTCAACCAACCCAAAACCCGCCAAGTGACAAGAATAACTAGTCACCATAAACCCATTTCATCATCTAAGAGGGTTTCACTACAAATCAAACTCAAACCCTAACTTGAATATCAAATCTAACAAATGTAATTCGGAGTTTGAACTTACCAATACCACCAAAACGATGCCGTTGACGAGTAGAGCAACTTTAAAACCCGATCTTTGGTGAGAATCCAACTCCTTCTTCTCCAAATCAAGCTCTCTCTCACTAAAAGTGGGTTTCTCTCACTAGGGTTTGAAGAGAGTGTTTGTGTGGGTGAGAAATGAGCTCCAAAGGAGTTCTAGATCAGTTTTGGTGACCCTAAACCGACCCTAAATGAAAAGACCAAAGTACCCCTCACTTAAGCCTTTTAAAAAGGCTGAAAATTGCATCAGACAGGTTCAGCGCGCCGCGCCGAAAGGTGGAGCGCCGCTCCAACCTACAGGTCAGTTTTCAGAAACTTGTTTTGGCCATAACTTTTTGACCGTAGCTCCGTTTTCGATGAATCAAATATCGTTGGAAACGTAATAAGATTTCCTTTCCAATGGTAAGGCTTTGAAACATCATCACAAACTTTATTTGGGGTTGAAAAGATACGTACACACCTTGCCACTTCAGACAACGTCCAGTTTCCTTCGGTGTTCGAGCAAGCAACACGTACACTTCATACACGCATCGTACACCATAAATACATTATGTACAATAAATATTTGGGTCTTACAATCCTGAACCACTAATCTTTTCTCCGGAACCACCAATCATTCAAACAGAGATTGTTGAAGAACCAACCATTAAATCAGAATCCTCTAGTGATTCAGATTCAACAAATTCAATCATGGAGAATCTGGAACCTCTAAGTATGGAAGACCGAATGAGAGCTAAACGCACTGGCCAAGGTCACGCAATTACTCAACCTGACATTAATGCGCCAGATTATGAAATCAAAGGACAAATTCTACATATGGTGACTAATCAATGCCAATTTAGTGGTGCACCGAAGGAAGATCCAAATGAACATCTTCGTACCTTTAATAGGATCTGCACTCTATTTAAAATAAGAGAAGTGGAGGATGAACAGATATATCTCATGTTATTTCCCTGGACTTTAAAGAGAGAAGCCAAAGATTGGTTAGAATCGTTACCTGAAGGGGCAATTGATACATGGGACGTTTTAGTTGAAAAATTTCTTAAACAATTCTTTCCGGCATCTAAAGCCGTAAGACTTCAAGGCTAAATTGTTATGTTCACACAAAAGCCAAATGAAACTCTGTATGAGGCGTGGACAAGATTTGAAAAGTTATTGAGAGGATGTCCGCAACATGGTTTAGACACTTGTCAAATAGTACAAATATTCTACCAAGGATGCGACATCACTACAAGAAAAGACATAGATATAGCAGCTTGTGGTTCTATTATGAAGAAAACGGAAACTGATGCTTACAAAATTATTGATAACACTACTTCCCACTCACATGAGTGGTACCAAGAAAAAGATATCGTTAGATCATCTAAAGCAGCTAGAGCTGATTCTAGCCATGACTTTGATTCCATTTCTGCAAAGATAGATGCTGTCGAGAGACGAATGGAAAAGATGACTAAAGATATCCACTCAATACGAATTAGTTGTGAGCAGTGTGGAGGACCACATTTGACAAAAGATTGTCTCAGTATTGAACTAACAAAGGAACAAAGAGAGAATGTTTCATACGTAAACCAAAGGCCTGTAAATAATTATCAGAATAATTATCAACCGCCAAGACCAATTTACAATCAAAACCAGAATTATAACCGAAATATTTCATACAACAATCAACAAGGTCCTAGTAATCAACAAGTATCCAATAATACTTACAATCAGCAAAGACCTAATTTTCAAAACAAACCACCACCAACCGATGATAAAAAGCCGAATTTAGAAGATATGATGACGAAGCTAGTTGAATCTCAAACTCAATTTTTCACATCTCAGAAACAAACCAATGAACAAAATGCTCAAACATTTAGAAATCAACAAGCTTCTATTCAAAATTTGGAACAAGAAGTAAGTAACCTAGCAAGGTTGATAGGTGAAAGAAAATCGGGAAGTCTACCTAGTGATACAAATGCTAACCTCCTGAATGAAACAGCTAAAGCTATTACCACAAGAAGTGGTATTACACTTAAACCACCTGAAATAGCTGTAATTTCTGATGAAGCTATTCCTACTCCACAAGAACCACAACCTGATCAAGATAAGGAAAAAGAATCGGTAGTTGAAAAGGTTAATGAAGATAACACAGTTAAGGCTAAACCTTATGTTAAACCATACCAACCACCACTTCCTTACCCGAGTAAAATGAGAAAAGAGAGACTTGAAGCCGAGCAATCCAAATTTTTGGATATGTTTAAACAGATAAATGTCAATCTTCCTTTCATTGATGTAATTTCAGGAATGCCTAGATATGCTAAATTTCTGAAAGATCTAATCTCAAATAGAAATAAAATGGAAGAACTCTCGGCTGTTACTATGAATGCTAATTGTTCAGCAGTGCTGTTGAATAAGATACCAGAAAAACTATCAGATCCAGGAAGTTTCACAATTCCATGTTTTCTGGGTAGTCTAATTTCAATAGAAGCATTGGCAGACTTAGGTGCTAGTATAAATTTAATGCCGTATTCACTATACGTTAAACTAGACCTTGGAGAATTGAAATCAATAAGAATAAGTATACAACTAGCCGATAGATCAGTAAAATATCCTAGAGGAATAATGGAGAACATGCTAGTTAAAGTTGGTGCTTTAGTATTTCCAGTAGATTTTGTTGTTCTGGATATGGAAGAAGATTCTCAAGTTCCTCTCATATTAGGAAGACCATTTTTAAACACAGCTAAAGCAATGATAGACGTGTTTGGTAAGAAACTGACCTTAAGTATAGAGGACGAGAGTGTTACCTTTTCTGTTGATAGAGCAATGCAACAACCGCAATCTATAGATGATATATGTTACTATATTCAAACTATAGAATCACATGCAGAATTGTTAGAAGAATTTCCAGAATTACAAGGAACAGGAGAATGTTCTTTAGGAGAAGGAACTGAACCAATTGATGAAACTGAAATGTTAGCTACACTTATGGCTAATGGATATGAACCAACAACAGAAGAAATTCAAATGATAAAAGAAGAAGACAGATATCGATATAAATCATCGATAGAAGAACCACCGACATTAGAGTTAAAGCCACTTCCAAACCATTTGGAATACGCTTATTTACATGGTGAATCTGAATTACATGTAATAATATCGTCTTCTCTTACTGAAAATGAAAAATCTCAACTCATTTCTGTGTTAAAAGCTCATAAACCAGCCATTGCATGGAAAATTCATGATATTAAAGGAATAAGTCCTTCGTATTGCACACATAAAATCCTTATGGAAGAAGATCATAAAACGTATGTGCAATGCCAAGGAAGACTAAATCCTAACATGCAAGATGTTGTTAAGAAAGAAATTATTAAACTGCTAGATGCAGGTTTAATTTATCTAATCTCTGATAGTCCATGGGTAAGCCCAGTTCAATGCGTGCCTAAGAAGGGTGGCATGACTGTAACGACCCGGAAATTTCCGACCAAATTTAAACCCTAATCTCTATATGATTCCGACACGATAAGCAAAATCTGTAATGTTGAGTCTAGAAAGTTTGAAATCTATATTCAGATTATCAGTTACCCTTCGACAAAGCCTGACGATTCACGAACATTTATGTGTATATATGATATATACTTATTAATTGATAACGATTAACACAGTATTAGATATGTAAATATCAATATTGTTATTACTATTAGCAATATTAACTTGATTAATAACAATTATCATATTAAATTATTATGAGTGTTACCTCTAAAGTTAATATTAATATTATTAATTATTTTTATCATAAACAATATTAAAAACTATATTAATATTATTATCGGTATTTTTAATTATTATTATCAGCAGTATTGTTATTTATTATTAGTACTAAAATTATCATTATTATTATTTGTATTATGATTATGATATTACTATCATCTATATTATTAGTTTTGCTATTAAAATTAATATCAATGTTAAAATGATTAAATGGAACTATAAGTTTAATTATAATTATATAATTAATATATGTACAGATATATTTTTATAAGAAACTGTGTGTTCATGTGTAAATACAGATAAGTACGTAATTAAGATCAAATCACAATCAGACTGTGTAAATCGTTGAATTAACTTGCTTCTGTCACAATCTGCTTTATAATGTTTGTTTGATACCCTATGGAACGAATAATCTGTCTACTTTCAATTTTTATTTAAGCTTCATCACCACCATGTATTATCACTTATGTTTCTTCAATCTTCAACACAACACCATTCTCTCTCATCTATATCTCTCTCATCCTTGTTCGAAAATCATCACCTCTCCATCACCACCCACTTCAAACCGTTGAACCGTTTACACCCACAACGTACCACCATCTATGGCTCACTCACTAAAACCGTCACCCATCACTACAACCTCACCATGGAACCACCTCTAGAACACCCACCTTTATATATATGTTTCTCGATTTGTTGTACCCTCGTAAACCATCACCTTAACTTGTTTTTCCTGCTACTCGATCTTCCATCATCACCACCACCACAGTAAACCGCCACTAGTCCACTACCCTCTTCATCTCTCTCTTTCACTATTCTCTCTCTAATTTCTTGTATTCAAAACACGTTTCATCTCTATTTTTATTTCTGTCTCCAGTCTCCTTCTTTCTGTTAGGTTTCTGTTCGAAACCTCAACCAACCGTCCACTACACAAACCCACTACCATTTTATTTTGATGAAACCATCACTTTTATCAATTCTGTTTTCGGCTCATCATAAAACATCACCACTCCACTATTTGTTTTCGTTTCCTATTCGTAATCAACCTCAACTCGTCCACCATCGGCTACCACCCTAGATCACCTTAAAAACACGAACAACCACCTTGATCGATCACGTTCCAGCTGTCAAAAGCTATTGCTGCAACTCACCGATTCTGTTTTAAAACGCCATCAAGTAAACACTTCACCACTATATCTTGCTTCTGTTTCTTGATCGATAAAACACCACCAGCTATTATCACCTCCATCTCTCTCATATCTCTCTTATTCTTGCTCGATTAACCACTATGAAAACCATCCAGCCACCATGAACAATTGATCGAGGAGACACCATCACTACAATCAGATGTTCCTCTACACTATTTCTATTTCTAATACAGCTAACAACGATGATAATGATGTTTACCTGATGATGATTACCACCACAACTCTCATTCGATTAAACTGCTACTGCTCGCGTGCTGTTTCAATCTAATTCTAATCCAAACTAAAACCATCGAATTCATAAACCTGCCATTTACTGCTATTTCCTTTCTATTTCTATTCGGTTGACAGTAACAAAGATATTGATAATGAAGATGGAGAATGTCAATGATATGAGCTGTAAAGGGGAAAGAAAGGGACCTGTCGTAGGGTATAAGAGCAGTTAGGGTATCCAAGGAACGCGTGGTTTTTCAAGTGCACAATATTTTTTTTTTTTAAAAACCGACAGGCTAATATATATATTTGATCGGATCCTTTATTTGATTTACAACTTGGGCCACATGCTATGTTAATTATATGTTGGGCCGAGAGTAAACTTGGGCTTGTTAAATGGCTTAGTGGGCTGCGTATGTCAATAATAATGGACTGGGTGAATTCCTGGCCGATTATATTTTCAAGAAGTAGAAGAGAAAACAGTAGGATAGTTTAAATAAAATTCGGATGGGTATAAATCAGATAAAGTGACATGGTTCAGTGGTTTGAGGAATGATGGGTTACCGAGAGGTCTTGGGTTCGAGTCCTGTCATGGGCAATTCTTTTTAAAGGAGATTTTAAAAAGGGTTCGTGAATCCGAGGCCAACCTTATATTTGATCAATGATGTTATATGTATTTTTACTACAAAATACATTAGGTGAGTATATAGTCCCTTTTAAATTCTAAATATTTTGGACTGAGAATACATGCGCTGTTTTTATAAATGATTTACGTTATGGACACAAGTGATTAAAAATATAAATTCTACGTTGAGTTGTACCATGGCATATCTCTTTATACTTGGTAGCTAATATTTACGTGAGGAGCGTAAACGCGAATCCTGTTGATAGATCTATCGGGCCTGACAACCCCAACCGGGCTGGACGACCAGCATTTAACGGTTACACAGTACTTCGTTTCGTTACTACACTTGGTACGGTGTAGGGTTTATTTAAGAGTATGCTGCTGTGATTTAAATGTTAAGTATGGTTACCAAGTGCTCAACGACTTTTCCATACACTTGCGAGTGTATTATGTATATATATGAAATCTTGTGGTCCATAGTTATAACGCTGCTAGCAACAAAACCTATATCTCACCAACTTTATGTTGACGTTTTAAAGCATGTTATTCCCAGGTACGAATTAAGTCTTCCGCTGTGCAATAGCTCATATTAAGGACCTTACTTGGAGTCGATCATCGCAATGGGACCAACTGTTGAAGAATTCGTCCGAGAGGATTAGGACGGGTTCTTACAGGTGGTATCAGAGTGGTGGTCTTAGTGAACCAGGTCTTGCATTAGTGCGTCTAACTAGTAGCTGTTAGGATACATTAATGAGTCTGGACTTCGACCGTGCCCGCATGTCAAAAGTTTTGCTTATCATTTCTAGTCGTAAATTATTTGCTTATCATCCTTAGGGAATTGCCTGCTTATCATTCATAAGTCTAGACACGTCTTACTGCATTTAGTGCATCGATAGTGTATAGACAAAATTCATATCTTAGCATATCTGTTACTTTGGACTTTAGTTGACATCTTTTCAAAGATTCTCCGTAATTTACGGGATTTTGGTATTATATATATATATATGTAAAGTATGTATTGAAGAGTACCAAATCTAACTTCTATAATCTATTTCATACCAAAAATTCATTTTTCCGATTATACAAGATGGATTCCGCATCTAGTTCGAATTCCTCAGATTATGACAGCTATGCCGATATGGATTTTCATTCAAGCTCCGAAGGCAGCATCACCGGAATGGATCAACCAATCTCCCATCATCTATTCTGGATGAATTGGGGGTGGGTTCGTAGTATACTAAGTCACTGGAGACATGAAGAGGGTGATCCCTTCCATCCACCAAATTACCCTCTTGGTGATGAACCTGAAGCACTTACCGGCGAACCTGTTCGAGAAACCATTTTCTCTCTCATTTCTAGAGTATCTCGTCACGATTATATACTATCCCATATTTCAGATCTTGTTCATTCACTCACTCCAACCACCAATCATCCCGGTGTACTAGCAGAAGTTAACGAACTTCGCGCTCGCGTGACGGCTTTGGAGAATATGGTGCGAAGGTTACAAACACCAGCAGCAGCACCAGCAGCATAATCCGTACCACCATCATCAACACCGACAGTACCCATATCACCCTCAACCACAACCGCGTCGTAAACCTCAACATCACAATTTGTACCTCGGATATCAACATCACACACCTCAATATCACTATCTGTACTTCGAGTATGATCTTCGTTTTACATATCATTCTATATCGATTATCTTCGCTTTACTTATCGTTCTATCTCATTTATCTTCGTTCGACATGGTAATTATGTAATCTTTAATGTTTTAGAGATCATGTAATCAAGTATTAACGATAAATCAAAAAAATTTAATATCTTATTGACTCATTAGATCCATGATTACATCTGAAGAAAATATATATACAAGTATATTTTCATAAAGATTGTAATTAAAAATTTTTTCGTACAAACTGTTAATGATGAAAATATTTTAACGGGTAGGTAGTACCAGAGGAATATTTAGATCTCACATTAATAAGTTACAGTGTATATTCTTCGAATCTGATTCAACGGTCATTTACTATTCTACTTACAATCACCGATATTCTTATCTGTTCACCACCGAATAACCATTTTTATTCAAATTTCATATTTGGATTTTTATCTATCAGAATCCAACAAGTGGCATAATGAAGAAAACATTGGACAAAATAAAAAGTGTTAGAAACAAACAAATTAATTATGAGAAATTCTGTTAGGAATCCACGCTAACTGTTCCTAGCTAACTGTTCCCGGTTAACATTTAATTTATCGCAATTTACATTCTCGCAATTTTATTTATTGTCATTTAATTTCTGTTATTTACTTTTACGCACTTTAAATAACGGGACACGTATGCAAGGTTTCGACTTATCATATCGACCCATCTATATATATATTTCGGAACAACCGTAGACACTCTATATGTGAAGGTGGGAGTTGGCTATACAGGGTCGGAGTTGATTCCAAAATATATATATACTTTGAGTTGTGATCGACACTGAGACCGGTACACGGGTCACGATACGTATTAATTAATTATGTATATTAAATTATATATGAATATATTGAACTGTTGAATTATTGGACCATTGGACAATCGGACTATTGGACTGCTAACTTTGGACAATTAAAATGAATTAAAATATCGATTA
Source organism: Rutidosis leptorrhynchoides (assembly GCF_046630445.1). Lineage (NCBI taxonomy): Eukaryota > Viridiplantae > Streptophyta > Magnoliopsida > Asterales > Asteraceae > Rutidosis > Rutidosis leptorrhynchoides. The sequence continues at coordinate 373,794,396 of NC_092336.1, forward strand.
TAACATATGAAATTAAACAATTCTTCAAGTTTGCCACTTGATTTTATCCTAAACCTCATTTGTACCTCGACAATTACGATTCGCGTTCAAATCTTTCATGATTCTTGAAAACACTTCGATCGAGAAGTTGAACCAGCCGCACCTCGTCTATGGAAGAAAGATTCATGCATACAGTTGTGCACCTGAAAAACTTTCGAAACCGAAGTTATAGTTAAAATTTATCCGTGTCGAATTCCTTATCATTCATTAGCAAAATCAACCATACGATTCCTTTTCAAGTAGCCAATTTTGTCACAGCTCCACTTTGACTTCTCAGCAAGGCTACTCTCATTACAACCTCGATATATATACACGTTATTCTTCCGCCATCGTTACCAGAGAACCTTTTATATCCCACGACATCATCAGCAGATATACCAGCAGCTCGTTATCTCATCGGCGGAATCCGCAATTAGTATTTTGAAAATCCCATAGCACTTCTCCAGTTATATCTATAACGTGTATCCCTAAGAAATTCATACCCCGAATGTGAAGCTTCTGAAAAACACCCTGAACTATGAAGTAGTTCTTAAAATGCTGATGAAGCAGCAAAAACTGTAAACGAATTTAGCAGTCAAAAGTTGACGATAAAGTATAATGTGTTGGTAAAGCTCAGAAAAATAGGAGATTTGGAATTGGAAAACTAATTGAGCAAAGTATGAAGAAGGTGTGGATAAATCACAAGAACTGAATCTGCTCTCAAAGAATTCAAACGATTCAGTACCTGCTGAAACCGTTATTAAGAACCCTACTCGATATTCTAAACCTTTCCGGATGATATTCTTCATCATTATCTTATCTTAGATATTATAAGATATCTTCATATCTTTCGTTATACATATTCTCCATAATTCTGGAGAAATTTCCACAATTACCCTTATTTGAAATCATTTATCACTCCGTAAAATCTGCGTTACAACATAAAAGAAACTGTGTTAGTTTCTAAATTCTGAAATCTTCGAGTTTAAAATATGAACGTTTTGAAGTAGTGTTGGGAACTGATGCATGAATTAGTATAATATAATGAAACTTGATCAACTTCATTATATTACAGTAAGTCATGTTAAGTTACTAATGGAATGTGATGATTCACAGTACCGTCATCATGTGCCATGTTACACGGCTCTTACAATCTATCCAATCTCTAAACATATCAATAAAATATTCTCTTGATGATTCGGTCTTTTCCAGGATATTCTGGTAATTTGACAAATCAAAAATCGTGCCATTACCAATTCTCTCTTAGGACATTAACTATATTCATTTCGAATTTCATACCTACGAATTCCGGACCATTACAAAAGATGCTTAGTTGAAAAGGAGGAAAAGAAAAAGAATGAAGCTCCGAAATAGAAATTGGAGTATAAATCGCAGTAAATGGAAGAGAGTATCAACTGTGGATGATAATGATTATAGAAAACAAAAGCAAGGACATCGAAGTATAAGGGAAGATATAAAACCCAATAATCACCCAGAAACTACAAACCGTGTATATCAATACGTATTGCGACGTAAAGACACGGGAGAATAAGAAACATTATAATTCCAAGAAAATCATAAAAGTAAATAGATTCTTCTGGCGGCAAATGAAAAAGAAGAATGAAAGATATGAAGGTTAGAAGTATAATAAGAATCAGGATTGGATGGAACATATTAAGAATGAGTAGAGGAAGAAAGAATAAAAGGTGTGGAGAATAAGGAAAACGAAGGGGGTGGATTTATAGCAATATATCCGACAGAGAAATCAGGAACAGATTATTGCATTAATTAAAGAAGATTTTGATTTTCTAAATCGCCGAAGAACCAAATCTTATTACGTAAGATTTTCTTTAAATCCCTTAAATCCCGGAAATCAACAGTAACTACGTCATCGGTTGAAACGAATATATTTATTTACACATTTTGCTCTTTTGTGATAACTTCACTTGTACGCTTCACATGATCGAATCGTTTTATCTATATCTCTCAATAATGATAAAACTCCATTATCACCTCATAATCGTCATGAAAACATTCCTATTATTATTTATGACAACCTCTACCAAATTTCGGGGACGAAATTTCTTTAACGGGTGGGTACTGTAACGACCCGGAAATTTCCGACCAAATTTAAACCCTAATCTCTATATGATTCCGACACGATAAGCAAAATCTGTAATGTTGAGTCTAGAAAGTTTGAAATCTATATTCGGATTATCAGTTACCCTTCGACAAAGCCTGACGATTCACGAACATTTATGTGTATATATGATATATACTTATTAATTGATAACGATTAACACAGTATTAGATATGTAAATATCAATATTGTTATTACTATTAGCAATATTAACTTGATTAATAACAATTATCATATTAAATTATTATGAGTGTTACCTCTAAAGTTAATATTAATATTATTAATTATTTTTATCATAAACAATATTAAAAACTATATTAATATTATTATCGGTATTTTTAATTATTATTATCAGCAGTATTGTTATTTATTATTAGTACTAAAATTATCATTATTATTATTTGTATTATTATTATGATATTACTATCATCTATATTATTAGTTTTGCTATTAAAATTAATATCAATGTTAAAATGATTAAATGGAACTATAAGTTTAATTATAATTATATAATTAATATATGTACAGATATATTTTTATAAGAAACTGTGTGTTCATGTGTAAATACAGATAAGTACGTAATTAAGATCAAATCACAATCAGACTGTTTAAATCGTTGAATTAACTTGCTTCTGTCACAATCTGCTTTATAATGTTTGTTTGATACCCTATGGAACGAATAATCTGTCTACTTTCAATTTTTATTTAAACTTCATCACCACCATGTATTATCACTTATGTTTCTTCAATCTTCAACACAACACCATTCTCTCTCATCTATATCTCTCTCATCCTTGTTCGAAAATCATCACCTCTCCATCACCACCCACTTCAAACCGTTGAACCGTTTACACCCACAACGTACCACCATCTATGGCTCACTCACTAAAACCATCACCCATCACTACAACCTCACCATGGAACCACCTCTAGAACACCCACCTTTATATATATGTTTCTCATTTTGTTGTACCCTCGTAAACCATCACCTTAACTTGTTTTTCCTGCTACTCGATCTTCCATCATCACCACCACCACAGTAAACCGCCACTAGTCCACTACCCTCTTCATCTCTCTCTTTCACTATTCTCTCTCTAATTTCTTGTATTCAAAACACGTTTCATCTCTATTTTTATTTCTGTCTCCAGTCTCCTTCTTTCTGTTAGGTTTCTGTTCGAAACCTCAACCAACCGTCCACTACACAAACCCACTACCATTTTATTTTGATGAAACCATCACTTTTATCAATTATGTTTTCGGCTCATCATAAAACATCACCACTCCACTATTTGTTTTCATTTCCTATTCGTAATCAACCTCAACTCGTCCACCATCGGCTACCACCCTAGATCACCTTAAAAACACGAACAACCACCTTGATCGATCACGTTCCAGCTGTCAAAAGCTATTGCTGCAACTCACCGTTTCTGTTTTAAAACGCCATCAAGTAAACACTTCACCACTATATCTTGCTTCTGTTTCTTGATCGATAAAACACCACCAGCTATTATCATCTCCATCTCTCTCATATCTCTCTTATTCTTGCTCGATTAACCACTATGAAAACCATCCAGCCACCATGAACAATTGATCGAGGAGACACCATCGCTACAATCAGATGTTCCTCTGCACTGTTTCTATTTCTAATACAGCTAACAACGATGATAATGATGTTTACCTGATGATGATTACCACCACAACTCTCATTTGATTAAACTGCTACTGCTCGCGTGCTGTTTCAATCTAATTCTAATCCAAACTAAAACCATCGAATTCATAAACCTGCCATTTACTGCTATTTCCTTTCTATTTCTATTCGGTTGACAGTAACAAAGATATTGATAATGAAGATGGAGAATGTCAATGATATGAGCTGTAAAGGGGAAAGAAAGGGACCTGTCGTAGGGTATAAGAGCAGTTAGGGTATCCAAGGAATGCGTGGTTTTTCAAGTGCACAATATTTTTTTTTTAAAAAAACCGACAGGCTAATATATATATTTGATCGGATCCTTTATTTGATTTACAACTTGGGCCACATGCTATGTTAATTATATGTTTGGCCGAGAGTAAACTTGGGCTTGTTAAATGGCTTAGTGGGCTGCGTATGTCAATAATAATGGACTGGGTGAATTCCTGGCCGATTATATTTTCAAGAAGTAGAAGAGAAAACAGTAGGATAGTTTAAATAAAATTCGGATGGGTATAAATCAGATAAAGTGACATGGTTCAGTAGTTTGAGGAATGATGGGTTACCGAGAGGTCTTGGGTTCGAGTCCTGTCATGGGCAATTCTTTTTAAAGGAGATTTTAAAAAGGGTTCGTGAATTCGAGGCCAACCTTATATTTGATCAATGATGTTATATGTATTTTTACTACAAAATACATTAGGTGAGTATATAGTCCCTTTTAAATTCTAAATATTTTGGACTGAGAATACATGCGCTGTTTTTATAAATGATTTACGTTATGGACACAAGTGATTAAAAATATAAATTCTACGTTGAGTTGTACCATGGCATATCTCTTTATACTTGGTAGCTAATATTTACGTAAGGAGCGTAAACGCGAATCCTGTTGATAGATCTATCGGGCCTGACAACCCCAACCGGGCTGGACGACCAGCATTTAACGGTTGCACAGTACTTCGTTTCGTTACTACACTTGGTACGGTGTAGGGTTTATTTAAGAGTATGCTGCTGTGATTTAAATGTTAAGTATGGTTACCAAGTGCTCAACGACTTTTCCATACACTTGCGAGTGTATTATGTATATATATGAAATCTTGTGGTCCATAGTTATAACGCTGCTAGCAACAAAACCTATATCTCACCAACTTTATGTTGACGTTTTAAAGCATGTTATTCCCAGGTACGAATTAAGTCTTCCGCTGTGCAATAGCTCATATTAAGGACCTTACTTGGAGTCGATCATCGCAATGGGACCAACTGTTGAAGAATTCGTCCGAGAGGATTAGGACGGGTTCTTACAATGACTGTCATCACAAATGAGAAAAATGAGCTTATTCCTACTAGGATTGTAACAGGATGGCGTGTTTGTATTGATTATAGAAAATTAAATGATGCCACCAGAAAAGATCACTTTCCCTTACCTTTCATTGATCAAATGTTGGAAAGATTAGCCGGAAATAGTTACTATTATTTTCTTGATGGTTTTTCTGAATATTTTCAAATTCCAATAGCACCCGAAGACCAAGAGAAAGCCACATTCACGTGCCCTTATGGTACTTTTGCTTACAAACGCATGCCATTTGGACTTTGCAACGCCCCTGCAACCTTTCAAAGGTGCATGATGGCGATTTTTCACGACATGATAGAAGAATGCATGGAAGTTTTCATGGATGACTTTTCAGTCTTCGGTGATACATTTGAATCATGTCTAGTTAATCTTGAACGAATGCTTATTAGATGCGAACAATCAAATCTAGTACTTAATTGGGAGAAATGCCATTTCATGGTTAAAGAAGGCATCGTTCTTGGACATAAAATCTCAAAAGAAGGAATTGAAGTGGATAGAGCTAAAGTAGATGTAATTGCTAAACTTCTACGTCCCACCAATATTAGAGGAGTTAGGAGTTTTCTAGGGCATGCCGATTTTTACTGACGTTTCATAAAAGATTTTTCTAAAATTGCCACTCCTGTGAATAAACTCCTAGAAAAGGATGCTCCATTCATCTTTTCAGATGAATGCATCAAATTTTTTAATATTCTTAAAGAAAAACTCACGAATGCGCCGATCATGATAACTTCAAATTGGAATCTACCATTCGAACTTATGTGCGATGCAAGTGATTTTGCAATGGAAGCCGTTTTAGGACAAAGGATTGAAAAATGATTTCAACCTATATATTATGCTAGTAAGACGTTACAAGGAGCACAAACGAACTATACAACTATCGAAAAAGAACTCCTTGCTATTGTCTTTGCTTTTGACAAATTTCGATCATATCTCGTTCTAGCTAAAACGGTGGTTTATACCGACCATTCTGCTCTTAGATACCTATTTTCGAAACAAGATGCTAAACCAAGATTAATCCGTTGGATCTTACTCTTAAAAGAGTTCGATATTGAAATCCGAGATAAAAAGGGAGCAGAAAATCTCGCCGCTGATCATCTTTCTCGTCTTGAAAATCCCGAATTAGAAGTTCTAAATGAATCAGCCATACAAGACAACTTTCCTGATGAATATCTATTGAAGATAGATTATAATGAAATTCCATGGTTTGCAGACTATGCAAACTACTTAGTATGTGAATTCCTTGAAAAGGGATTATCGTACCAAAAACGAAAGAAATTCTTTAGTGATATAAAACACTATTTCTGGGAAGATCCACATTTGTTTAAAAGTTGTCCCGATGGAATAATACGCCGATGTGTATTCGGAGATGAAGCTAGTAAAATCTTAAACCATTGTCACACAGGACCAACATGAGGGCATTATGGGCCTCAACTAACAGCAAGAAAAGTTTTCGATGCTGGATTCTATTGGCCTAAAATTTTCAAAGACGCACACCTTCTTTGCAAATCCTGTGATGCTTGTCAAAGGGCCGGAAAAATAAGTCAACGTGATGAAATGCCACAAAATGTCATTCAAGTATGTGAAGTATTTGACATTTGGGGTATTGACTTTATGGGTCCATTTCCAAAATCTCATAATAATCTATATATTCTCGTAGCCATTGATTATGTATCTAAATGGGCAGAAGCCCAAGCTCTCCCGACTAACGATGCACGAGTTGTAGTCAACTTTTTAAAATGTCTTTTTGCAAGGTTCGGAACACCGAAAGCTTTAATAAGTGATCGGGGTACTCATTTTTGTAATAATCAACTTGAGAAAGTTCTCAAAAGATATGGAGTAACTCATAAAATCTCCACCGCATATCATCCACAAACAAGTGGACAAGTTGAAAATACCAACCGAGCATTAAAATGTATTCTAGAGAAAACCGTAGGATCAAATCCGAAGGAATGGTCCATGAAATTGGAGGATGCACTCTGGGCTTTTAGAACAGCCTACAAAAGTCCAATTGGAACCACACCTTTCAGACTCGTCTACGGAAAAGCATGTCATCTTCCAGTAGAAATTGAACACAAAGCATTTTGGGCTTTGAAGACATGTAATCTTGATTTACATGAAGCTGGACGTCTACGTTAAGTCAACTAAACGAATTAGAAGAATTAAGACATGAAGCATACGAAAATTCATTGATCTATAAGGAAAAAACGAAGAAATGGCATGATAAAAGAATCAGAAGTTCAAAAGAATTTAAAGAAGGAGACAGAGTTCTTCTTTTCAATTCACGATTTAAGCTATTTTCTGGAAAATTGAAATCAAGATGGTCTGGACCATTTATAGTCAAAAGAGTTTTCCCATACGGAACAATAGAATTAATAAATTTAAATGGGATTGAATTTAAGGTTAATGGTCACAGAGTTAAACATTATATAGATAGTCCGATGGAAGTTGACAATGAAGTTAATCACAATTTCGACACCACAGCTAACTAAGTGTGAGGAGAATCAAGTCTTTAAAGGATAATATGTAGTTCTGTTAGAGTTAGATTTTCTTTTTTCGTGTAGTTCTCGAAAATGGAACCCGAATGGTCTTTGCCTAGCAGACCCTAAAGAACTAGTCTTCTCCCCCATTCTGAATTTTTATTTTTTTTAGGTTTTTACGAGATGAAGACTTCCTGTGAACTAAACCATGGTCTAATGCTACACGCTTTGATCACTAAACGTAATAATGACACCCTTCCAAGTGAAATAGTATCATTAATAAGAGGTAAATTGGACGGAGTAAGAAAAGAATCCAGATGCGAAAATAATAAGTTACAATTTGGTAAAGAAAAATCAAAATCCGCAGCGAAAAGAAGAGCACGACACCTTGAAAGATGTCACAAATGCGGAAAATGGTCACACGAAGGAAAATGCTCGACGAATCAGACATATTCCAATACCGAATTTGTTACTCTATGCAGAGACGGACCGTTCATATGTTTAGAAGAAAAAACGTTGAATGCTCGAGGTTACGCCTATGTAGCTATGAAAAACCAATTAGTCCGACTATCTTATAAGTGGGCTAGAGCATATCACTAAGAAATCTATCTCACAGGTATATATGTACAGTTTTTATTTTTATTTTTATTTTTATTTTTAACCTTTTGATAATAAACGCTAAATTGTTCGCTATAAAGTATTAAATTAGTATTCAATAAAATTAGGTCTTGCAACCGAAATTATTGATATCATACAAAAATTTATTACATCACTGCGAAATTTATCGTTTATTCTTATGGTATAAATATCTTTAATCAATTAACCCAAAATATTTCAAAAATTCGTCAGGAGTTAAACTAGGTTATGAAACCGAAATTACTTTACCGAAAAGAGGGGCGTATGTTTTTGATAATATTTGATTGATTAAAGTGGGATAAAAGACCAAAAAGATTTTTAATTTTATTTTTACTTTGTTTTTAAAATTAATATTAAAATAATATTGTAAACTTTTTAAATCAATATATTTAAAATTGTAAATATTTAAAAAAAAATTAATATTTTTAATATAAGTTTGTATGTATAAAAACAAAAATATAATATAAGTTTAGTGTGAATTTTTAAATTTTATTAATATGAATTTTTAATTTTATGCATTTTAAATTTAAGTTTAAGTTTGATTGATTTAAAATAAAATGCGTATAAGTTTAAGTTTGATCTAACATGTTATTGTGGTTAATTTAAGTTGTTATTTTGCTAACACTAATGCATATTTGGATGCACAAATTTTGTGTTTAATGTGTTTTGCAGAGAGCCGATACTGGAGGTTCAGGATCATCATCATCATCTAGACGACCTACTCCAGCTCCAGAACCAGAACCAGAAATGCAATATGAACCTGAACAAGTACCACAACAGGAACCACAACATCATCCTGATCAACATGTACTTTATTATGATCCGCTACAGTTTGTTAATGAATTCATAGTATTTCCGATGAATCCACCTGTAGAATACCCAACGATTCCTTAACACACGTTGCATCCTAATCTGAGATTCGATAGATGATGGAGAGATTACTCGACATATCAAAGTAATAAATTTAAATTGGTAACAAAAGAGGTAGAGGTGCCGAGGGTAATTGATTAGGATCCTTTGGAAACGGTCCATCTAGCTGACCGTGTTAGACAGCATTTGATTCAAAGGTATGGCAGTTCTTCTTTTACAGATTGGGAACGTCTTTTCACCATTCGTAGACCTGTATATAAGGAATGGTGTGTTGAGCTGATGAGTACTATAGCGTTAAATGTAGATGTAGATAGGTTAGATGATAGAAGTTTTCTTAGATTTATCCTTGGCGGTAGGATGTACAGAATGTCCATGATGGACATGGCCAGGGCATTACAGATTTACACTCCTAGTGAATTGCTACTACCCGATTGTATGAATTTGATTTATCGTGGTGAAAGGGTAGATAGGAATTTTGACGCGAACGCCGTTTGGAGGCGTATATCAAACTATAATGTTTTTACACTGGGAGGAAAACACTCCTACTTACATATTAACAAAGTCCAGCTTGGTGTAATTCATAGATTTTTGGCTAACTCGATTACACAGAGAGGTCACAATAAGGAGAAAATGACCTTACATGATTTATTTTACCTAAAGTGTATTCGAGACCCGAGAAGCTTTGTTAATATCCCTTACTGTGTTGGTTTTTATTTATCTAAAATGGTAGAAGGAATGCAGGACGGGAGTATAATAGGAGGAGGTATTTTTGTTACTCTCATTGGAGAGTATTTAGGTGTTGATAGGAACCAAGGGGGTCCATTACAGGTTTGTAGAGAACAGGATGAGACCATAGGATTGCGGGTTTATGCGGGTGCTAAGGTATTGAAGAGTAGACGCAACCAGGCAGTTCCCTATGAAGGTAATCATCCTCAGGTAGAGAGAGGCTCAGATGAGGAAATGGAGGAAGTGGAAGACATTAGGGATTTCTTTCGAGATGCTATTCTTGACGTCCACGTTCATATAGATGAGGAAGCAATGACGAACGTGGCCAGACATAGTATGTATGAGCAGTGGAACTCCGAGCGAGTATACGAGGATTATAGGCGACGCCAACACGATAGCTGGTTAGTTCATCAGCACCAAATCATGAGCCAGCTATCATATCAGGTACCAAATAATTACGTGCCTACTCGACCTGCTCATTTTCCACCACACAACCCCGACATCCGACCACCCTTTAACCGGTATGACTATAACCAAGCCTATCAGAACACCTATAACCAACAATGGAACCCACCTGACGAGATGAACTGGAACCCCTATCCAGACTAATTTGGTTCCATTGGTTATTTTTATGATTTTTATGTTTTTATCTTTTTTACTTATTCATGTTTAAACTTATGTTATTGGATATATTTGTGTAATTTTTATCATTTTTATTAATATTGTGTACTAATATTTCCCATTTAGGATTTGAAAGTTTGAAAGTGGGATTTAAGTCCCATTTCAAATTGCCATGCATGTTTATATTTGTATTGTATGTATATTGTCGATTGTACAAAACAGGGTAAAACAGTGCATTTTCAAAGACTGGCATTAAGTTCAGCAAAAGCTAGTACTTTTGACGACAAAACGAAAAACAAATGTGATGTAATAACAAGACGGAATGAACAAATGATGTGCACCATTTATCATTCAGCAAACAAACGCCAATATGTTTGGAAACTTTGGTAAAATTTAATTATTTTTCTACACTAATCACCCTCAATAATTTAAATTGTTACTGATTTCTTGCAAATGATGGCATTGCAAGATCTTAAGTGTGGGAAGGGGTTAAATTCTTTCGGATTTTTAAAATTTTTAACTTATACACTTGGTTACCATTAAAAATACTAGTAACACAGTAGTTGTATTTGAATCTAGTGCTCTCTGATAATAAAAAACAACTCTAGTCTTATATACTGACTACCCAATTCTAGTAAAAAATTTCAAAATTTTCAATTAAATGAATTCAAAATCATGTTTATACATATTTATGAACGATAAAACTAGGTGTTAACACCGAAATTATTGTTACCTTGGAAAGGACATAAATTGAGAAACAAACCAAAATGTTAGAATTCATTTAAAATGGAATAGAGGACAATAAAAAGGCAAATAAAAGAAAATAAAAGCCAAGTGTGGGAAAATTTACCAAGTTATTTAAAACATATATCACATATTTTTGTACAAATAACTGAAGATACTTTTGCTTTGGACTAATCTAAACAGTTTTACCCGATTTACTTTAATATAATTGAAAGAAAGATGGATCTACACGATGAATCAATTCCATCATTAAAAGGAAGTAAAGTCTTCTGAAAAAGACACGCGCTTCTTGATTTAGGTCATGAAGTTGTCGTCCAGACCAGCTGTAGGTTGACGAAAAATCTAGAAAAGTCATCTCTAAAATCAGCAGGAAATCCACGGACCTCAGCATCAAACAGGGTCGCCAAGTGGTCAGACTTATCCTAACCATGAGAGGATCTGTCTCGTAAAATGGGGAGGACGCCGTGCAAATTAGCTTGATAAGACTAATGAATCAGACCCCCAGAAAGGATAATCTCCTTTAAAGATCAAAAATCAGCTTTTAAGCCTGATATTACTCAATCCTAGAGATTGACCTTAAAGATTGAGAATTACAAACTCATGGAATTCAATGATATCTAAACTCGAGCTTGAACGAGAAAATATTTTGATCAAAATTGCAAACCGATTTGTTTTCTGAAAACCCATTTTCAATGCGTTCATTACCATTGAACGTAAAATCCTAGGAATTCACCTGGAATTCATTAGGTCACCTGAACCAAATCGGGTGTCAACCGTAAGAACGGTGGTTGCATAGCATGGTCAAAGACAGGACCTTGTGCCAGACCGAAGAAAAATTATAAGGGTGAGCTTTACTATTGCTCCTACCAAGGATAGTAATTGCATCCGACACGTTATAGACCATAATTAAAAGCATGTCAGGGGACATTGCCTTAACAGTTGCTTGTTCAACGCTTTCCTTTACAACCGGACGGTAGTTTATCGAAAGGTAATATACGGAGCAAGTATACTGGACGTGTTGCTTTCCCAATACAAGGTTAGCAAGTGGGTGACACAAAACCTTAAGTTTTGAGCTAAAAAATTTCAAATCTGAAACCCACAAAACCCACAAAAATAATTTGCAAACACCGGTGAAGGATTATTCCGGAAAACTTATCTAGGGTAAAAGCTAGATTTAATTTTCAAAAGATCAAATGTTTTCATAAAGATCCAATTTCCTTAATGGATCTAAATTTTCATAGTCATGTGGGACTGTAAACCACAACGTTACTACCATTGTTCATACCACCGTATAGAAATCACTGATGTACAAAGTGTGAAGAATAAAGAAGTGATTCTAGTATATTTCATGACTATATTGCTTGAGGACAAGCAACGCTCAAGTGTGGGAATATTTGATAATGCTAAAAACGAACATATATTTCATAGCATTATCCCTCAAGAAAGACAAGATTTTAGTTGCAACTGTTCTATTTACAAGTGATATTCGTTTAAATAATAAAAGGTGAAGACAAAAGACAGATTCGACGAATTGAAGACGCAAACGACCAAAAAGCTCAAAAGTACAAAATACAATCAAAGTGGTTCCAATTATTGATAAGAAACGTCTCATAATTACAATAGTACAAGAAGCAAAACGCAAAGTACAAGATATTAAATTATACGCAAGGACGTTCGAAAATCCGGAACCGGGACCAGAGTCAACTCTCAACGCTCGACGCAACGGACTAAAAATTACAAGTCAACTATGCACATGAATATAATATAATATATAATTAATTCTTAAAATTAATATATATATTATATTATATTATAAAAACTATCGGCAGAAGAAACAACAACATGTGAGCTGGGATCCAAGGCCATGCGATCGCATGGCCTGGAAGAGTTAATTCCAAGCGATCGCATGGCTGACTTTTCCAGCCCACATGCCTATAAAACTCGCGGTTTTGATCAAAGTAAAACACATCTTTTTCTTCTTCCTTCATACGTAATATATATATATATATATATATATATATATATATATATATATATATATATATATATATATATATATATATATATATATATATATATATATATATATATATATATATATATATTATAATTTTAATTTTAATTTTAATTTCTAATAATAAGGGTATGTTAGCGAATGTTGTAAGGGTGTAAGTCAAAATTCTGTCCGTGTAACGCTACGCAATTTTTAATCATTGTAAGTTATGTTCAACCTTTTTACATTAATGTCTCGTAGATAAGTTATTATTATGCTTATTTAAAACGAAGTAATCATGATGTTGGGCTAAATATTTAAATTTGGGTAATTGGGCTTTGTACCATAATTGGGGTTTGGATAAAAGAACCACACTTGTGGAAATTAGACTATGGGCTATTAATGGGCTTTATATTTGTTTAACTAAATGATAATTTGTTAATTTTAATATAAAGATTTACAATTGGACGTCCCTATAAATAACCATATACACTCGATCGGACACGATGGGCGGGATATTTATATGTACGAATAATCGTTCATTTAACCGGACGCGGGAATGGATTAATAGTCTATGGAATTATTAAAACAGGGGTGAAATTATGTACAAGGACACTTGGCATAATTGATAACAAAGTATTAAAACCTTGGGTTACACGCAGTTGATATCCTGGTGTAATTATTAAACAAAGTATTAAGACCTTGTTACAGTTTAAGTCCCCAATTAGTTGGAATATTTGACTTCGGATATAAGGATAATTTGACGAGGACACTCGAACTTTATATTTATGACTGATGGACTGTTATGGACAAAAACCAGACGGACATATTAAATAATTCAGGACAAAGGACAATTAACCCATGGGAATAAACTAAAATCAACACGTCAAACATCATGATTATGGAAGTTTAAATAAGCATAATTCCTTTCTTTTCATATTTAATTGCACTTCTAATTATCGTACTTTTTAATTATCGCAAGTTTATTTTATCGCACTTTTATTTATCGCAATTTCATTATCGTTATTTACTTTACGCTTTAAATTAAGTCTTTTATTTATTTAATATTTTACATTAGGTTTTAACTGCGACTAAAAGTTTTAAAAATCGACAAACCGGTCATTAAACGGTAAAAACCCCCCTTTTTATAATAATAATATTACTTATATATATTTGTATTTTTATAAATTAAAACTAATATAGCGTTAAGCTTTGTTTAAAAGATTTCCCTGTGGAACGAATCGGACTTACTAAAAACTACACTACTGTACGATTAGGTACACTGCCTATAAGTGTTGTAGCAAGGTTTAGGTATATCCATTCTATAGATAAATAAATATCTTGTGTAAAATTGTATCGTATTTAATAGTTTTTCCTAGTAAAATATAGGCTATTTCATATACACCTCGCATAACATCACTAACCCACTGGTCAAGCTGATTAAGGGAAAAGAAAATGCCAAGCTTATGTTAGACAATCTAGATGTTACCTATGAGGGTATGGGAGAAGTTAGGCAGAACAGAATGATTGCTTTAAAATGAGAATATGAAATGTTCTTTGCCTACAAGAATGAAACCCTTAAGCAAACCTTCATTAGGTTTAACTCCTTGATTGCTGACCTGATCACTTTGAATGTCACCTATACTGAGTTTGAACAAGTTAACAAATTCATAGATTCACTGCCTACTAAATGGAAATCTGTTACTGACCCCTTAAGAACCACTCATACCCTAAAGAACTTTAACATGTCTTCTCTCTACAGTTCACTTTGGAACTATGAGAAGGCAGAGGCTAAATTTGAGCTTAACTTGAAAGAAAACTTTAGGTCTGCCCCCACCACTTCAAAATCTTCTAAGACAGATGATACTGCTCTTATTGCTGCTGCTAAAAAGAAAGCTCAAAAGGCTTTACTAGTTCAAAAGATGCTGGCAGAAGAAGAGTCAGCTGGGAGTAATGTGGATAGTGGTACTGGGTCTGAAGAAAGCAGTGATGATGAAAGTGACGCAGAAGGGTTTGCTGAAGGTATGGCTTTGCTGGCTAGGCAGTTCAAAAGGTTCAATCGTAATAGAACCAGCAAGTCATACAAATCTGAGTGCATGTCCAGGAAACCTTCAACTTCACATGCTAACTCTTTCTCAAAAGCTGACAAGTACAAGAACAAGTACAAAGCTATGAATGCTCAGATGAAGGAAAGTGCTAAGACTGATAAGAAGGGTAAAAAGCCAGAAAAGGTTCTAGTTGCTGAGCATCATGATTGGGATGAAACCAGCTCGTCGTCTTCCTCTGATAGTGATACTGATGATGATGGTGCTGGTTATGCTCCAGAAAAGAAGCTGTGTTTAATGGCCAAGGAGGTCAAGGAGTCTGATGAGGATGATAGTGGTAGCAAGTTTTTGGCTGATATGAGGGAAGCTGATCAGAAAAGAGATTCTCCTCAATGGAAAACTGAATTGATGTATAAGGTTGATAATTTTCGAACTTATACTGATGATGAAAAGGCCGAAATGTTTGACTACCTAAGAGTTGACTTATATAGAAGCAGAAAATGTGAAGAAGTTTTGAAAACTGACAACAAATCTTTAAATGAGAAACTTAAATGAAAAAATGATGAAATTAAAATCTTGAAAGATGATATTTCAAAACTCGAAAAACAAAATTTTGCTTTAAGATCTCTTCACGTTGAGGCAGCAGAAGTCAAGAACTAGCTGGATATTCTTAAAATGGTTGTCGATTCATGGTGTACATCTGCTCAACGCACAGCAAAGTGTGTTAACGAGCAGGTGCCTGCCCAAGTTGAAGCTTTCTTTGCTGGTGACTATGCTGCTGCTGCTATTGCATAGGTTACTTTCATGGACCCAATTCTTGAAACAGATCCTGAAGCTGTCTTGCCAAATACTTTTACCAAGATAGTTAAAGGTAAAAAGGTCTTGACAAATAAATTTGTTAGACCTGTTACTGTGTCCCCACCACCTTCCATGAAAGAGATTTTGGAGGATGAGGTTAGAGCAAGAGAAGCCAGTACCTCAATTGATGAGACTACCGACCCCTCAAGAATCTACTACATGACTCCAAAAGAAAGACGTATCAAAAGGGAAATCACTGAAAATAATCTTAAAAAAAATTAAACCTACTGATTCCTCTTCGTGTTCGAGTTCCAATTGTGCTGAGCCAGCTGATGACAAACTTACTGGTCAACCAATAGCTGTAGACAAGCCAGTAAAACGTAATACTGGCAAGTCCAAGGCAGCAGGAAAAACTTCTTCTAGTTCATCAGCTTCAGCAGATAAGCCAGTAACTTCCCACGCTGGCTCGTAAAATGATAAAGGCAAAGCAATACGTCATGACTATGGTACTGGTTCCAAGAAGAAAGATGCCCTTAAGGGAAAAGCAAAAGTGGACTCGAATGAAGAGCTGTCTATCACTGAGATTATGACAGTCAAGCTTGACTACCTAATTGAGGCAGTAACCAAACATCGCCCCGATCCCCTTTACAATGTGTATGACCCATCACAGATACCAAATATGAGAAAATGCTACAAATGTGGCAGCAAGTTTCACTTAGCCAACCGATGTCCTTTTACCCCAACCCCGTCTGCTACTACTTCTTCAAGCAAACCAGCAGACAGGAAGAGATCATCAAAGATGACCCTTCCAGAACCCATCCTTGGATGGGTTCCCAAAAAGAACTAATCTCTTAGCTACTGTGCAGGGCATTCAAAACAAGCAAATCTGGTATCTCGATAGTGGTTGTTCGAGACATATGACCGGATGTAAGTCCCTGCTAATGGACTATCAAGAAAAGGATGGTCCAGTTGTTTCGTATGGAGATAATTCGTTGGGTTACACAAAGGGTTTTGGTACTTTGACTAATGGGAATGTCACATTCTCAAATGTTGCATATGTAGTTGGGCTTAAACATAATTTACTCAGCATAAGCCAACTGACAAGCAAGAACAAGATAGTCCAATTCAGAAGGAAAATTGGCACTATTTTTGATAAGACAGGGAAGCCACTGCTGACTGCAAAACGTCATGAAAACATGTATCAAATTGACATGAAACAGCAGTCACAACAACTGATACTTGTTTCTATTCGAAGGCAGCTGACAACCTGAAATGGTTATGGCACAAGAGACTCTCACATCTCAACTTCAAAGATATTTAAAAATTATTAAGTAGAAGTTTGGTGTCTGGGCTACCCACCATGTCTTATGTAAAGGACAGACTGTGTCCTGGTTGTGAAAAGGAAAAACATCACCATGCCTCATTCAAATCAAAGCAAATCTCATCTGTTGAGAAACCATTTCATTTACTTCATATGGATCTTTTTGGTCTTGTTAATGTGGCCAGCTGTAGTGGGAAGAAGTATACACTGGTTATTGTTGATGAATATTTCAGATACACTTGGGTATTCTTTTTGAAGCAAAAGAGTGAAGCTGCTGATGAAATTATCAATTTTATCAAAAGAATGGAGCTTTTAAATGGGCAACTGGTGAAACAGCTAAGAAGTGATCATGGTACAGAATTCAAAAATGCTACTTTAGAAGAATTTTGTGCAGATAAAGGTATTTCACAGAACTTTTCTGCTGTGAGAACACCTCAACAAAATGGTGTTGCAGAAAGAAGAAACAGAACTCTCATTGAAGCAGCAAGATCTATGTTAGCAGAGTCTGGGCTAAAAAATTCATATTGGGCAGAAGCTGTGAACACTGCATGTTTTACCCAGAATAGATCTCTAATTGTGAAAAGACATCAGAAAACTGCTTATGAAGTTCTCAAAGGAAGAAAACCCTCAATCTCATTTCTTCACGTATTTGGCACTCCCTGTTTCATTCTAAACAATAGGGATCAGTTGGGCAAGTTTGATGCTAAGGCTGATGAAGGTATATTCTTGGGATATTCCAACATGTCAAAGGCATATAGGGTTTTCAATAAAAGAAGGGGTTGTTTTGAAGAATCAATTAATGTTACATTTGATGAAACTGCCCCAGCCTCATCTTCCAGTCAAGAAGATGAAGAGTTATTGTTTGAAGAGCCTACTCAGCAAGCTCTTGATGATGAAGAGGAACCAGCTACAAATCCCTCGCAAATCCATGTTGTTGGGTTCTCTGATGATGAGATGGAACATTCTGTTCCATCTGTGTGTAAACCAAGTGGACCTACTGGCTCTACTGAAGTCCTACAACTTGAGCATAGGTCTACTGGTTCTGAAGGATCACAAGCTGGTACTGGTTACATTAATACTGAACAGCTGTCTCCAATTGCTGCTCATACCTTTGAACCAGCTGATGATCAAGATGTTGTGTATTCCATGACAAGCTCACCTGTTCATAACACTAGATGGACAAAAGAGCATCCAATTGAGCAAGTCATTGGTAATCTGGCTAGTGGTGTTAAAACAAGAAGGCATGCAACCAGCAATTTCTGTATGCATGTAAATTTTGTGTCTACCATTGAACCTAAATGTCCGGATGAAGCAATCAAAGATCCAAGCTGGGCAGGAGCTATGCAAGAAGAGATCTCCCAGTAAGATAGGAATAAGGTTTGGACATTGGTACCTAAACCTGATGATGAAACTAAGAAAATCATTGGTACCAAGTGGGTTTTCAAGAACAAGATGTATGAAGATGGGATTGTGATAAAAAACAAAGCTAGATTGGTAGCTCAAGGGTTCAAACTGGAAGAAGGATTGGATTATGGAGAGACTTATGCTCCAGTGGCTAGGATGGAAGCTATCAGACTGTTCTTGGCATATGCTGCTAAGATGAACTTTAGGGTATTCCAGATGGATGTTAAATCTGCATTTCTAAATGGGAAGCTGCAAGAAGAAGTTTATGTCAAACAGCCTCCTGGTTTTGTAAGCAGCAAATATCCAGACCATGTCTACAAGCTAGACAAAGCTCTTTATGGCCTCCAACAGGCTCAAAGAGCATGGTATGAGACACTTCATGTGTATCTCATAGGTATAGGTTTTAAAGTTAGAATAATTGACACCACTCTGTTCTCAAAAGAGACAGATGGTGATCTCTTGCTGGTACAGATATATGTGGATGATATTATTTATGGATCTAAAAATGAGAAACATTGTCAAGATTTTTCAAAACTTATGTCAAAGACATATGAAATGAGCTTACAACGAGACTTGCAATACTTTTTGGGATTGCAAATTAAATAACTTGATGATGGAGTTTTTATAAGTCAGGATAAATATATCAAAGATATTCTAAAGAAGTTTGGTCTGACCTGTTTAAAAGATATAGGGACTCCAATGGCAGCAACTATTAAAATAGATGTTGATCCCAATGGTGAACCAGTCAATAGCACTGAATATAGAGGTATGATTGGATCCTTACTTATCTCACAGCCAGCAGACCAGATATTATGTTTGCCACATGTCTCTGTGCTAGATATCAAGCTGATCCTAAAGAGTCACACTTGCTAGCAGTCAAAAGGATATTTAGGTATCTGAAAGCTACTGCTAAACGTGGTCTTTGGTATCCCAAAGACCAGGATTTTGAGCTAATTGGGTATTCAGATGCTGATTTTGTAGGTTGTAAAATAGACAGGAAAAGTACTACTGGTGGTTTCCAGTTACTGGGTGGTAGGCTAGTCAGCTGGACGAGCAAAAAGCAAAATACTGTGTCCACATCTACTGCTAAGGCAGAATACGTTTCTGCTGGTAATTGTACTGCTCAAGTACTGTGGATGCAAAGCCAGCTGAAAGACTATGGTGTTCATGTTACAAAGACTCCAATCTACTGTGACAACACAAGTGCAATAGCTATCACCAACAATCCTATGATGCATTCAAGAACAAAGCACATTGACGTTCGATATCACTTCATAAGGGATCATGTTCAAAAAGGAGATGTAGAGCTACACTTTATTTCAACAGACCAGCAGTTAGCAGATCTATTCACAAAGCCCTTAGATGAGAAACGTTTTAACTATCTCATCTCTTAGCTGAGTATGCTTGAACTTTAAATAAAAGACAATTTTTGTTGGTGTGCTGGCTCTACAACATGTAGGGCAAACCAGTAAGTTATTTTTGTTAACTTACTGCCTACGTGTAAAACACTCAGCACAACAAGGTCTTTTATATTTTGGTTACTCAAAATGTTTTTAATTGAAATAATAAATAGCTCACAAAATTAAATGATTCCTTAAATCTGAAACTCATTTACTCCCAATGATTTAAATTAAATTCATGGCATATTAAATGTAACAAAGTATTTTGTATTTAATACAAAACTTATTTTGTGGTTTTTAAATTTTTTTTGAATTAAAACCTGCTGCATTTAATGTTAAATGGGAGGTATGTGTGTTCAAGCCGTATATACGTCAAATCATCAGTCTGTGTCCCCTTGAGTGTGCTAGTCTGTCACATCTGCCCACGCGCCTGGTAATGGCAGTTGTCATTTTCTCTCTCCTGCCTTTTTCACCCAATCACAGTGGTTAAAAGAGTGTTTTATCTTCCATAATAACCTTCGGTTATTCAGTTTTCAAATTCACACTCTTCTCTCTAAAAATCCCCAAATCTTCAAATCAATTCATACATCCATCTTCTACGAAATCATCAATGGCAGAACAACAACAACATCAATCACCACCTGCTGTAAACCATCCAGAGGAACAACAACCACAGCAACAACAACCGATAGCACCACAACAACTGGAACAGCAACCACCACCGGTCATCGAAGAACAAGTGGTGCAGGGCCCTCTGTTCAACCTGCACCCAAGCCTTGTTAGGGCTGCAAATGCACCAGAACACTCTTCCATTCACCTATCAAGAGGCAATGCTGCTTATGCCCTTTCAATTCCCAAATCCAAAGCCAACTTGGGCTATGATACGCTTATTGATTACATAAGACAATCACCACTGGCTCGAGCTATTACCGGCGTACCTTCTCGTCTTTATCCGGCTTGTTTGGCCAGATTCTGGTATACTGCCACCACGGCCACCACTCAACAGAACGTTCCATGTATTCGTGGCATGGTGACTGAAACCCTATCCTGCTCCATCACTGTTGATGCCATCCGACGTGCTCTCCAATTACCTATTGGTCCGTTCGTTAATTCCCCAGCCAGTGATGAGTTTAGAAGAGAGGTACTGGAGATTATAGGGTTTGATGGACCAGTGGCTCATACGCCCTTAAGGAAGCAGATGCCACCTCTGTGAAATTATTTCTTTGGCTTGCTGACTCATTGTATCAGTCAGAAGTCCGGGAGCTTTGATCGGTGCTCAGATTTTGAGCTGAAGATTGGTCATGGGATGCTGTTCAATCGAAATATTGATTATGCCGGTGAAATTTACTTATGGTTAAGGGAAATGATGCTTGCACCCAAACGAACACACTTAATCCCCTATCCAAGGTTCTTGAGCCTTGTTTTTTAAAATGAGCTGGGTGAAGCTTACTAGCAGATTGCTGATGAATCATTCGACCTGCCTCCAAAACAAGGGGGAATGCCAAAAGATGCTCCTGCTGCTCCATATAATGTCCTGACACCAGGCATGCTTGAGTATCTTGCTGCTCGAGGTGGAGTGAACCAACCGGCTGCCTCTGGTGCTGCACCAGCTGAGGGGGAGGGACCTCAGCGAAAGCCAGCTGTAAAAAGGAAGAAGCCAGCTACCTCAACTAGTATAGCCACCGTCTTACATACTGGTAAAGTAGTAGTTGTATTAGAATCTAGTGCTCTCTGATCATAAAGAACAGCCCTAGTCTTATATACTGACTATCCACTTCTAGTATTGGAATCCGTTGCTTAACTATTTCTTGGTAACAGGCAAATCCAAACGAGCAAAAGCTGGCTCCAGGCTCACCACATGGGAGATTGCACCAGTCTCAACTGCTGCACCTGCAAAGGATGTGGCTATGGAACCTGGTGCGTTTCTAGACCAAACAGCAGAAAATTCTAACTTAATTAAAAATCTTTTATCTGCTGACTTAAAAAATGAAAGTGGAGTTAAAGGTATAACCCTGGCTCCTAAGCTGACTGGTTTTAAAACTAGTGTTAAGAAGAGTAGCAACCCTTACTCTTCTAGCCAGACACTTCCACATTTTTCAAAATTGAACATAATGCTATATCCTCTGCTGACAGTACAACCAGTAGAGCACATACCTGACCCCCAAAGCAAACTTGAGCTGGGTCCTCATCGTGTTGAACCAGCTCAGGATACTGCACATCCATTATGTTACTCGGATCATGATAAGAATCTCACTCCTACATCATTACCAGCCAGAACTCTTACACTATCTGGGTCAACATGTGTCGCCAATGAGTCACCAGAGTCACAGCTGTACTTACAGACACCTTATTCTGTCTCATTTGAAGGGCTGACCAAATCACCAGTCTGTCCCCAAAGACCAACATCAGATGCAATTGTTAAGTCAAATTTATTTGGTTCTACAGTTGTTAACATAAAATGTTCTATTATTTCAGTTCTTAGCAGGGTAGATGAACATGCAGAGGGGGAGCAAGTTAAAGATGATATTATTCCTACTGAGCAGATTGTTGCCTCTGCTACTGGTATTGGTGCTAATGTTTCTCCTACTGGTGGTGTTGATGCTAGTACTGTTGCTTCTACAGCTGCTGGTGATACTGCTCCCAGTATTGCTGCTTCCACTACTACACCTGAAGTGGAAGATGAAATCATAGTGGATCCTCCTGTTCTTAAAAAGGTAATTGACAATATTGTCAAGGATGTTCTACTTGATGAACCTGTCACTGAACCAAAGGGTGACATTGCGTCTGCCGCTGCTACCGATGCACAAAATGTTATTGTGGATGCTAGTACTTGTGCTACTTTTCCATCTAATGTTATCATGGAAGCTGGTAAAAGTGCTACTTTTACATCTGATGTTATCATGGATGCTGGTAAAAGTGCTACTTTTCCATCAGATTCTAGTTAACAGGGTAATACTGTTCTTGAGGGTCTTGACTTTGTTAATGCTGGCTATGTTGGCTATGTCCCCACAGAGCCAAAGGTGGATACTGATGCTACTAGTGTTATTCCGGATGTTTCTGATCTTCAATCGAGACACTTTATTACTGTGGATTCCACTGGTAATCTATAGGTGTCTGATTCCACACCAGATACTTTCTTTAAAGATGCTGCAGATGCTGCTTCTTCACCTACTGCACAGTTATCGACCGCTGCTACTGGTTCAACGGAACCCATTGTGGATGCTGGTACCTCTGCTATTGGCACTACTGATTCTTCTCAGGCTTCTGTTTCTGCTGAGAAGAAACCTTATGTGTGCCAGGTACCAGATCCTGATGAAGTTGTACCTAACTTCATCTATCGGGGAGCGTCTATTACTCCCAGAGTTGCTCTGCTGGTGGATCAGCTAACTATTGATCCTCAAACTGCCATAGTCTCAGCCAGCAAATTGCCTCGTGAGGAGCTGACTGAACTATTGTCTCAGCTTGATCGACCAGCTCGAGAAGAAGTTTATGAGAGGCTGGCTACTTTAGAACAGATCAACGAGCAGCCATGTTATCATTTTTTTTGGCATGACTCCAGCTGCTTCTCGATGGCCTGGTACATGGAGGCCTCTCAAGTTCATCAGAGATCCCTCTACTGGTAAATATGTTATGCAGAATATTCCTGATTCACCAGTACCTTCTGATTCATCAGCTTCTTCCTCATCATCTTCTTCTGATGGTGATGCTGATAAAGGTACTGGTAAGGATAAACCAGTCACTCATGATAATGTAACTGGTACCAAAGATAAACCAGTGGATCTCACTGATGATGCTGATCTTGATGCTGACAAGGATACCAGTGGTTCTAAACCTTCGGGTGAAGGTAAAAATGATGGTGATCATGGTGACGAGTCAGATTCTGACCTTCCACCTCCACCACCCCATGGAGGTAATCTTGTGTTAGCTGCTTCTGACCACCCCTCAACCAGCTATGTTAAATTTAATGCTGATGAGGTGGCTGACATCTCCACCCTGGCTGTCTATAAGACACTAGCCGAGGTTACACCTGATCTACAATCCACCATTCGCACTGCTATTGTTGATAGTGTGACTGAAGTCATACATAATGCTGGGCAAGTTACCACTTCCAATATTGAAACCCAGCTCAAACAAGTATGTGCCTTTGCAGATCTTGCGGTGGCTGCAATTGTCAAATAACATGAAGAGGAGGAGGATTTAAATAAACGAATCATCTCTCACAATGAGTATACTGAGGACATTGCCCGTCTTTAAGCTGATTTAGATGCTGCTAATCACAGAATTCTTTTTCTTAATGAAGAAAATACAGTGCTACATGAGAGATTGGATTCACAGGAACAACAAATGGCTAACATGATTCCTGCTTCTGCCTATGTTCAAATGGTTGAAAATATGCATCGACTGGCTACCCTACAGGGTGATGTTAGGGCCATTGTTGAACATATGGCTATGGGTGTTGCAAGGAATGAAGTTAGGTCTTCCAACCTCCTTCTTCGACAATTTGGCGTGGATCCTGGTGCCCAACTCACTCCTGAAGTTGCTGACTGGAACAATTTTGCATTTTATGTTCCAGATTCAGATAGTGACCTTGATGCACAGGTCTCCCCTGTTCACCTTTCTGCCCCTGCTGATGACAAAAGGGGGGGAGAAGAAATCTAAAAAGAAACTCAAAAAGAGAAAACAATCAGAGAGGGAGCATGAGCATGAAAAGGCTCCAAAACAACTAAGGAGAGATGGTGATGGTGATGGTGGTGATGGTTCTACTGTTCAAGACTCTGGCACTAAGCCCAGCAATGCTCATACTGAAGCTGGTGTACAGGCAGCTGGTGAATCTCAACCCAGTGTGTCTGCCACATCAGTGGATGATATTGGTTCTGGCAGTAAGCCCAGTGATGTTTCTGCTTTGGCTGTTGCTGAGGCTTTTGTTGTCTCTCAAACTATTGAAAGAAGAATGAAAAGAAAACTGGAGAGACATCAGAAGAGACAGCAAGAATTAAATGATGCCTTCAATGTCAAATGGGATGCCTATGTTGCTCTTAAACGCCATAGAATTGAGCATAGGAGATGGCTTGTGATGACCCGGGAATTTCCGACCAAATTTAAACTTAATCTTTATATGATTTCGATACGATAAGCAAAGTATGTAATGTTGAGTCTAGAAAACATTGGAACGATGTTCATATATTCAATTGACCTTCGACTGCTCTCGATGATTCACGAACAATTAATTGTAAATAGATATGTGTGTATGTATATATAAATAATAATTCGAAATATAATTTGAAGTATTATATGGTGTTGTTATTAAAAATTAATAAAATAAAAATAGGGTATTATAATAATTATTATTTAAAATATATCTATATATATAAATAAAGTATGTTGAAGATAAATATTTAATGATTGTAATACTCGTTTGATGTCCCGATTGATACTAAGCAAGTTTAATTCAAACTTATATGATTTTAAAATAAACGGTGATCCAAAAATGAGTTATATAAGTTATAGTCTTATTAAAAATATATTTAGGATCTAATTATTTAATTTTAACACTTTTTATATTTTATTCATAAATGAGAGGGACAGTTGATGTACTTTTTGTTTATTAAATTAATGACTAAATTTTATACAATGATGACTAAAATAAATAAAGATAATTATTATAAAAATATGGAATTTCTCTGAAGACTTTTTATTCGCCACTGAGTGAACAACGGGGCACGATATTATAGTCCATGAAAACTGTCGGTAGAATCATACAAAATCACGGATGCTAAACTATTGGTTCACTATGCTTACATGTTCTTTTAACATATGATATAGATTATCATATTCATTATATTTATTATTATATTAATGATTTTGTTTTTTTCTGCCACTAACTTATATTCTAGCTATTGTATGAATATTAACCGAATCCATTACTAACAACTTACACTGGTTCTTTCTGTATATACTTTAATCTTTTTACTTTATGTTACCTCAACCTTTTGACACATATATATATATATATATATATATATATATATATATATATATATATATATATATATATATATATATATATATGTGTGTGTGTGTGTGTGTGTGTGTGTGTGTGTGTGTGTGTGTGTGTGTGTGTGTGTGTGTGGGGGATATATGAATGCAAATATCACTTACCTATTTTTTTGCTACCTGCTCAAATCAAACCCAAAACAAACCTTACCACCTTTATCATTTCCAAAGCACCATAGAACAATCACCAACCCAATCAAATTTTCTGTTTCCATTTCCTGTCCATCGATTTCCTTCACCTCCACAACCACCATTCCATCGTAACCCTTGATAGTTTGAGTAGAGTGGTATAAAATAGCTATTAATTTTAGCAGGAAATACTATTAAATACGATACAATTTTACACAAGATATTTATTTATTTAGAGAATGGATATACTTAAACCTTGCTACAACACTTATAGGCAGTGTACCTAATCGTACAGTAGTGTAGTTTTTAGTAAGTCCGGTTCGTTCCACAGGGAATCTTTTTAAACAAAGCTTAACGCTATATTAGTCTACTTTTATAAAAATACAAATATATATATAAGTAATATTATTATTATAAAGGGGGGTTTTTTACCGTTTTATGACCGGTTTGTCGATTTTAAAACTTTAGTCGCAGTTAAAACCAAATGTAAAGTATTAAAAATAAATACAAGACTTAAATTAAAGCATAAAATAAACTTGCGATAATTAAAAAGTACGATAATTAAAAGTGCAATTAAATACAATAACAATAAAAATGCGATAATTAGAAGTGCAATTAAATATAAAATAAAGGAAATTAAATATGAAATAAAAGAATTATGCTTATTTAAACTTCCGTAATCATGATGTTTGACGTGTTGATTTTATTTTATTGCCCATGGGTTAATTGTCCTTTGTCCTGGATTATTTAATATGTCCATACGGATTTTTTCCATAATAGTCCATCAGTCATAAATATAAAGAGCGAAAGCCTTCGTCAAATTATTCTTATTCCCGAAGTCAAATATTCCTACTAATTGGGGACTTAAACTGTAACAAGATTTTAATACTTTGTTTAATAATTACACCAGGATGTCGACTGAGTGTAACCCAAGGTTTTAATATTTTGTTATCAATTATACCAAGTGTCCTTGTACTTAATTTCACCCCTGTTTTAATTATTCTAGTGACTATTAATCCATTCCTGTGTCCGGTTAAATGAACGATTATTCGTACATAAAAATACCCCGCCCATCGTGTCCGATTGAGTGTATATGGTAATTTATAGGGACGCCCAATTGTAAATCTTTATATTAACATTAACAAACTATCATTTAGTTAAACAAATATAAAGCCCATTAATAGCCCATAGTCTAATTTCCACAAGTGTCGTTCTTTTGTCCAAACCCCAATTATGGTACAAAGCCCAATTACCCAATTTTAGTAATTAGCCCAACATCATGATTACTTCGTTTTAAATAAGCATAATAATAACTTAGCTACGAGACATTAATATAAAAAGGTTGAACATAACTTACAATGATTAAAAATAGCGTAGCATTACACGGACAGAATTTCGACTTACACCCTTACAGTATTCGCTAACATACACTTATTATTAGAATTATAATTAAAATTAAAATTAAAATTAAAATTAAAATATAAATATAAATATTTACGTAGTATTATGAGAGAAGAAGAAAAAGATGATTAAAATGATCAGAATTCGGTTTGGCTTTATAGGCAGTTTCTCATTTTGGGGCTCCGCGACTCGCGGCATTTTTGGCCTTCAAACTCCGCGAGTCGCGGAGATTGAAATTACAGCTCAGTCCCTTTTGGAGTCTTTCTTGCCGACGGTTTTAATTATAAATATAATATATTAAATAATTATAAGAATTATTTAAATATTATATTATATTTATGTGCATAGTTGACTTGTAATTTTTAGTCCGTTGCGTCGAGCGCTGAGAGTTGACTCTGGTCCCGGTTCCGGATTTTCGAACGTCCTTGCGTACAATTTAATATCTTGTACTTTGCGTTTTGAATCTTGTACTCTTGTAATTTCGAGACGTTTCTTATCAATAATTGGAACCTCTTTGATTGTCTTTTGTACTTTTGAGCTTTTTGGTCGTTTGCGTCTTCAATTCGTCGAATCTGTCTTTTGTCTTCACCTTTTATTTTTTTTAAACGAATATCACTTGTAAATAGAACAATTGTAACTAAAAGCTTGTCTTTCTTGAGGAATAATGCTATGAAATATATGTTCGTTTTTAGCATTATCAAATATTCCCACACTTGAGCGTTGCTTGTCCTCAAGCAATATCGTCTTGAAATACTAGAATCACTTCTTTATTCTTCACACTTTGTACATCAGTGATTTCTATACGGTGGTATAAACAATGGTAGTAATGATATGGTTTACAGTCCCACATGACTATAAAAATTTAGATCCATTAAGGAAATTAGATCTTTATGAAAACATTTGATCTTTTGAAAATTAAATCTAGTTTTTACCCTAGATAAGTTTTCCGGAATAACCCTTTACCGGTGTTTGCAAAATATTTTTGTGGGTTTGGTGGGTTTCAGATTTGAAAATTTTAGCTCAAAACTTGCGGTTTTGTGTCACCCACTTGCTAACCTTGTATTTGGAAAGCAACACGTCCAGTTTACTTGTCTCGTATATTACCTTTCGGTAAACTACCGTCCGGTTGTAAAGGAAAGCGTTGAACAAGCAACTGTTAAGGCAATGTCCCCTGACATGCTTTTAATTATGGTCTATAACGTGTCGGACGCAATTACTATCCTTTGTAGGAGCAATAGTAAAGCTCACTCTTATAATTTTTCGGTCTGGCACAAGGTCTTGTCTTTGACCACTATGCAACCACCGTTCTTACGGTTGACACCCGATTTGGTTCAGGTGACCTAATGAATTTCAGGTGAATTCCTAGGATTTTACGTTCAATGGTAATGAACGCATTGAAAATAGGGTTTTCAGAAAACAAATCGGTTTGTAATTTTGATCAAAATATTTTCTCGTTCAAGCTCGGGTTTAGATATCATTGAATTCCATGAGTTTGTAATTCTCAATCTTTAAGGTCAATCTCAAGGATTGAGTAATATCAGGCTTAAAAGCTGATTTTTGATCTTTTAAGGAGATTATCCTTTCTGGGGATCTGATTCATTAGTCTTATCAAGCTAATTTGCATGGTGCCCCCCCCCATTGTACGAGATAAATCCTTCTCATGGTTAGGATAAATCTGACCACTTGGCGACCCTGTTTAATGCTGAGGTCCATGGATTTCCTGCTGATTTTAGTGATGACTTTTCTAGATTTTTTTTTTTTTCAACCTACAGCTGGTCTGGACGACAACTTCATGACCTAAATCAAGAAGCGCGTGTCTTTTTCGGAAGACTTTACTTCCTTTTAATGATGGAATTGATTCATCGTGTAGATCCATCTTTTCTTTTTTTTCATCGGGTAAAACAGTTTAGTTTAGTCCAAAGCAAAAGTATTTTCAGTTATTTGTTACAGATATATGTGACATATGTTTAAGATAACTTGGTAAATTTTCCCACACTTGGCTTTTATTTTCCTTTTTATCGTCCTCTATTCCATTTTAAATGAATTTTAACATTTTGGTTTGTTTCTCAATTTATGTCCTTTCCGAGGTAACAATAATTTCGGTGTTAAAACCTAGTTTTATCGTTCATAAATATGTATAAACATGATTTTGAGTTCATTTAATTGAAAAAAATTTTTAAAATTTTTTACTAGAATTGGGTAGTCAGTATATAAGACTAGGGCTGTTCTTTATTATCAGAGAGCACTAGATTCTAATACAACTACTGCTTTACTAGTATTTTTAATGGTAACCAAGTGTATAAAGTAAAAAATTTTAAAATCCGAAAGAATTTAACCCCTTCCCACACTTAAGATCTTGCAATGCCCTCATTTGATAGAAATCAGTAACAACTTAAATTATTGAGGGTGATTTGTGTGAAAATGATTAAATTTTTACCAAAGTTTCCAAATATATTGGCGTTTGTTTGCTGAATGATAAATGGTGCACATCATTTGTTCATTCCGTCTTGTCGTTATTTCACATATATTTTGCATCTTGTCGTCAAAATTAGTTGCTTTTGCTGAACTTAATGCCAGTCTTTGAAAATGCGTTGTTTTACCCTGTTGTGTACATAAGAAGAACTGCAAACATATATACATATTTTTGAAGTTTGGAATATTACCCCACATTCAAAAATTATTAAAATCTAAGAATAAAAGTTAGAAAATTATAAAAACTATTACAATATTAACATAAGTATTAAACGTATCAACATTACAAATTACAAAATAAATAAAACTAAGTAGACTAGGGATGATATTGATACCAATAGGGGTTCCATGCATAACCATAGGTGCTATAGAATGCTTCGGCAGGGTTGTACGTAGGATACGGTGGTTGCATCTCTATAGACCAGGGAGGGAAGATGGGTTTCGGTGTAGGAATATAGTTTCTACCTATATGTTGGCAATGAGCTATGATTTGGTTCTGATGAACTTGCCAATCTTCAAATGCTCTCTGTCTAGCATTTTCGTACTCCTGAGAAGCTATAAACCTTTGCATTTCTTGCATCTCATTCCCCCCTCCTACATTACCTTGCTGTTGGTTTCTCTCAACCTGTGGATGTCTACCATGGTATTGTACTGCGGCGTTATTTCGCCTCTTCAAAACTTTCGCACCATGGTATACATTTAAACCTATAGTATCGCGGGGTTCTGGTTCTTCTACTAATAATCCCCCCCGACTTATATCCACACCGAGATATTCACCAATCAAAGTAATAAAAATACCACCTCCTATTATGCTATGCGGTCTCATCCCCCGAACCATAGTTGATAAATAATAACCCACACAATACGGTATACTTACAGCGCTTTGTGGGTCTCGAATACACATATGGTAAAACAAATCCTGTTCATTTACCTTTTCCTTGTTCTTACCCCTTTGTGTAATCGAATTAGCTAAAAACCTATGAATCACTCTTAATTCGGCTCTATCTATATCCAAATAAGAGTAATTTCCCCCTTTGAAACGGTTATGGCTTGTCATTTGACTCCACACACCGTGTGTATCAAAATTTTCATCTATCTTTCTACCGTTTAGTATCAACCCTCTACAATCGGCAGATGCTAACTCCTCAGGAGTATATATACGTAAAGCCTGAGCCATGTCTAGTAAAGACATGTGGCGCATCGAACCTCCTAACAAAAATCTAATAAATGATCGGTCGGTTAAACTAGCTACCCGATCATTTAATTCTATACTACATAACAATTCTTCACACCATACTTTATATACAGGTCTACGCATGGTGAATAAACGTACCCAGTCATTAAAAGTAGAATTACCATACCTCTGTACAAGTAATTCCCTAATTGGCCCGGCCAATTCTACAGCTTCTAAGGGTCCCCATTCTATGACCCTCGGTACCTCAACAACCTTAGAATGAAGAGTATGCAAACCCCTTTGGTATTTTGGATAATCTATCCAAAGTCTGTCAAATCTCAGGTTCGGGTGCAACTCTTCCAAGTGCATATCAGAAAAGGTCATGACTGGATGAGGTATATCCTGTTTGTAGTAGTTATCCACCTCCTGTTGTTTCGCATTCTCAGCAGGAGCATTGCGGGCTTGGGATGAAGATTCACCCCTTTCAGTCTGCAAAACACATCAAACACAATTTTTGTGCATCCAAATATGCATTAGTGTAGCAAAATCGTCAATCAAAATAATTACAATGACATGATCAATTTATATCAAACTTAAGCTTATTTTCACATTTTTATCAAATCTACACTTTTTCAAATAAGCATATACGAAAATGTTTGCCAAGTTCATAAGCATTTAACTCAAATAACATGTCAAAATAATCATTACTAGCAATTAAACAAGTCTCAAATGGCATTATCTCTCAAAAATCAAGTTCATGAATTTTAGACTTTGAAAAAGTCCACTTTAATTCTCAAAATCATGTTTAGGCTCAAAGTTTGGATCATTTAACTACCTAAACATGTTACACTACTTAATTTAGCAACAATTCATGACAAAAATCGGCCATAACGTGTTTATATCAAAAAGCCCTAAATTTGCTCAAGAACACAAACCCTAGATTACTCAAAATTTGAAGTTTAAGGCTTCTAATCATGTTAAATAGCATCAATCTAGGTTATACAAGCATAATACATAAACAATTTAAGCCTAATTACACTAAAAAGCATCAAAATCAAATTGGGAAAAAAATGGCTCAAGAACACCAATTTTCGGATTAAATGGTGTTTAGGTGTAGAAATTTACCATTTTTCTTGAGTAATTCCTAGATAGCATCCTTCTCAACATGATTTTAGTAAAAAATTTGGTGATTAACGGTTAAAAATTGTGAATTTGGGGTGTATTTTTCGGGTTTTTTTGTGGAGTATGTTCGCAGTTTTTTTTTCTGTGGGTTTTGTGTGGACTGAGCTGTTTCAGCTCTTATTTTTTTTCTGTAATCCGACCCCTCCGCGAGTCGCGGTGTTTGGACACTTCAAACTCCGCGAGTCGCGGAGTTTGCTAATTTTTTTTTTTTTTTTATGTTTTTGGCATACTTTAATTCAATAAGATTAAAAATAATGATAATAAAATTTCTCGTCCCTCCCTCGGGTAAAGCAATTTCGGTTCAAAAACCTAGTCTTCAACTTACGACGAATTTTAAAAATCATATTTTTAACTTAATGAGATAAAGTAAATTTTTGTTTTTAAATTCACACAATTTAATTATAAAATTCAAAATTAATATTAAAAATTCACACCAAACTTAAAATTTGAAATGCATAAAATTAAAAATTTATATTTTAAAAATTAAAAATTCATATCATAAATTCACACCAAACTTATTTTAATTTTTTAAATATTTACAATTTTAAAAATATTGATTTTACAAAGTTTACAATATTTATAAAGGGTTCAAATATTAATTTTAAAAACATGGTAAAAACAAAATTAAAAATCTTTTTGGCTTTTTATCCCACTTTAATCAATCAAATATTATCAAAAATATGCGCCCCTCTTTTCGGTAAAGTAATTTCGGTTCCAAAACCTAATTTAACTCATGACGAATTTTTGAAATATTTTGGGTTGATTGATTAAAGATATTTATACCTTAAGAATAAACGTTAAATTTCGCAGTGATGTAATAAATTTTTGAATGATATCAATAATTTCGGTCGCCAAACCTAATTTTATTCAATACCAATTTAATTCTTTTTAGCGAACAAATTAGCGTTTATTATCAAAAGGTTAAAAATAAAATAAAAAAAAAATAAAAACTGTACAGACATACCTGTGAAATAGATTTCTTAGTTATATGATCTATCCCATTCATAAAATAGTCGGTTTAATTGGTTTTCCATAGCTACATAGGCGTAACCTCGAGCATTCAGTGTCTTTTCTTCTAAACATATGAACGGTCCGTCTCTGCATAAAGTAACAAATTCGGTATATGAATAGGTTTGATTATTTGAACATTTACCTCCATGTGACCATTTTCCGCATTTGTGACATCTTTCTAGGTGTCGTGCTCTTCTTTTCGCTGCGGATTTTGATTTTCCTTTACCAAATTGTAACTTATTATCTTCGCATCTGGATTCTTTTCTAACTCCGTCCATTCTTTCTCTGATTACTGATACTAGTTCACTCGGTAGTATGTCATTATTACGTTTAGTGATCAAAGCGTGTAGCATTAGACCATGGTTTAGTTCACAGGCAGTCTTCATTTTGTAAAAACCTAAAAAAAATAAAAATTCAGAATGGAGGGAGAAGACTAGTTCTTTAGGGTCTGCTAGGGAAAGACCATTCGGGTTCCATTTTCGAGAACTACACGAAAACAGATAATCTAACTCTAACAGAAATACATATTATCCTTTAAAGACTTGATTCTCCCCACACTTAGTTAGCTGTGGTGTCGAAATTGTGATTAACTTCGTTGTCAACTTTCATCGGACCATGTATGTAATGTTTAACGCTGTGACCATTAACTTTAAATTCAATCCTTTTTGAATTTATTAATTCTATCGTTCCGTATGGGAAAACTCTTTTGACTATGAATGGTCCAGACCATCTTGATTTCAATTTTCCAGGAAATAGCTTGAATCGTGAATTGAAAAGAAGAACTCTGTCTCCTTCTTTAAATTCTTTTGAACTTCTGATTCTTTTATCATGCCATTTCTTCGTTCTTTCTTTATAGATTAATGAATTATCGTATGCTTCATGTCTTAATTCTTCTAATTCATTTAGTTGACTTAATCGTAAACGTCCGGCTTCATGTAAATCAAGATTACATGTCTTCAAAGCCCAAAATGCTTTGTGTTCAATTTCTACTGGAAGATGACATGCTTTTCCATAAACAAGTCTAAAAGGTGTGGTTCCAATTGGAGTTTTGTAGGCTGTTCTAAAAGCCCAGAGTGCATCCTCCAATTTAATGGACCATTCCTTCAGATTTGATCCTACGGTTTTCTCTAGAATACGTTTTAAAGCTCGGTTGGTATTTTCAACTTGTCCACTTGTTTGTGGATGATATGCGGTGGAGATTTTATGAGTTACTAAATATCTTTTAAGAACTTTCTCAAGTTGATTATTACAGAAATGAGTACCCCGATCACTTATTAAAGCTTTCGGTGTTCCAAACCTTGCAAAAAGACGTTTTAAAAAGTTGACTACAACTCGTGCATCGTTAGTTGGGAGAGCTTGTGCTTCCGCCCATTTAGATACATAATCAATGGCTACGAGTATATATAGATTATTATGAGATTTTGGAAATGGACCCATAAAGTCAATACCCCAAATGTCAAATACTTCACATACTTGGATGACATTTTGTGGCATTTCATCACGTTGACTTATTTTTTCGGCCCTTTGACATGCATCACAGGATTTGCAAAGAAGGTGTGCGTCTTTGTAAATTGTAGGCCAATAGAATCCAGCTTCATAAACTTTTCTTGCTGTTAGTTGAGGCCCATAATGCCCTCATGTTGGTCCTGTGTGACAATGGTTTAATATTTTACTAGCTTCATCTCCAAATACACATCGGCGTATTATTCCATCGGGACAACTTTTAAACAGATGAGGATCTTCCCAGAAATAGTGTTTTATATCACTGAAGAATTTCTTTCGTTTTTGGTACGATAATCCTTTTTCAAGGAATCCACAAACTAAGTAGTTTGCATAGTCTGCAAACCATGGAATTTCTTTATAATCTATCTTCAATAGATATTCATCAGGAAAGTTGTCTTGTATGGCCGATTCATTCAGAACTTCTAATTCGGGATTTTCAAGACGAGAAAGATGATCAGCGGCGAGATTTTCTGCTCCTCTTTTATCTCGGATTTCAATATCAAACTCTTGTAAGAGTAAGATCCAACGGATTAATCTTGGTTTAGCATCTTGTTTTGAAAATAGGTATCTAAGAGCAGAATGGTCGGTATAGACCACCGTTTTTGCTAGAACGAGATATGATCGAAATTTGTCAAAAGCAAAGACAATAGCAAGGAGTTCTTTTTCAGTAGTTGTATAGTTCGTTTGTGCTCCTTGTAACGTCTTACTAGCATAATATATAGGTTGAAATCGTTTTTCAATCCTTTGTCCTAAAACGGCTCCCATTGCAAAATCACTTGCATCGCACATTAGTTCAAATGGTAGATTCCAATTTGGTGTTATCATGATCGGTGCATTAGTGAGTTTTTCTTTAAGAATATTAAAAGATTTGATACACTCATCTGAAAAGATGAATGGAGCATCTTTTTCTAGGAGTTTATTCATAGGAGTGGCAATTTTAGAAAAATCTTTTATGAAACGTCGGTAAAAACCGGCATGCCCTAGAAAACTCCTAACTCCTCTAACATTGGTGGGATGTGGAAGTTTAGCAATTACATCTACTTTAGCTCTATCCACTTCAATTCCTTCTTTTGAAATTTTATGTCCAAGAACGATGCCTTCTTTAACCATGAAATGGCATTTCTCCCAATTAAGTACTAGATTTGATTGTTCGCATCTAATTAGCATTCGTTCCAGATTAACTAGACATGATTTAAATGTATCACCGAAGACTGAAAAGTCATCCATGAATACTTCCATGCATTCTTCTATCATGTCGTGAAAAATCGCCATCATATACCTTTGAAAGGTTGCAGGGGCATTGCAAAGTCCAAATGGCATGCGTTTGTAAGCAAAAGTACCATAAGGGCACGTGAATGTGGTTTTCTCTTGATCTTCGGGTGCTATTGGAATTTGAAAATATCCGGAAAATCCATCTAGAAAACAATAGTAACTATTTCCGGCTAATCTTTCCAACATTTGATCTATGAAAGGTAAGGGAAAGTGATCTTTTCTGGTGACGTCATTTAATTTTCTATAATCAATACACACACGCCATCCTGTTACAGTCCTAGTAGGAATAAGCTCATTTTTCTCATTTGTAATGACAGTCATGCCACCCTTCTTAGGCACGCATTGAACTGGGCTTACCCATGGACTATCAGAAATTGGATAAATTAAACCTGCATCTAGCAGTTTAATAATCTCTTTCTTAACTACATCTTGCATATTAGGATTTAGTCTTCGTTGGCGTTGCACATACGTTTTATGACCTTCTTCCATAAGGATTTTATATGTGCAATACGAAGGACTTATTCCTTTAATATCATGAATCTTCCATGCAATGGCTGGTTTATGAGCTTTCAACACAGAAATGAGTTGTGATTTCTCATTTGTCAGTAAGAGAAGATGATATTATTACAGGTAATTCAGATTCACCATGTAAATAAGCGTATTCCAAATGGTTTGGAAGTGGCTTTAACTCTAATTTCGGAGGTTCTTCTATCGATGATTTGTATCGATATCTGTCTTCTTCTTTTAGCATTTGAATTTCTTCTGTTGTTGGTTCATATCCATTAGCTATAAGTGTAGCTAACATTTCAGCTTCATCAATTGGTTCATTACCTTCTCCTAAAGAACATTCTCCTGTTCCTTGTAATTCTGGAAATTCTTCTAATAATTCTGCATGTGCATCTATAGTTTGAATATAATAACATGTATCATCTGCAGATTGCGGTTGTTGCATTGCTCTATCAACTGAAAAGGTAACACTCTCATCCTCTATACTTAGGGTCAGTTTCTTACCGAACACGTCTATCATTGCTTTAGCCGTGTTTAAGAATGGTCTTCCTAATATGAGAGGAACTTGAGAATCTTCTTCCATGTCCAGAACAACAAAATCTACTGGAAATACTAAAGTACCAACTTTAACTAGCATGTTCTCCATTATCCCTCTAGGATATTTTATTGATCTATCGGCTAGTTGTATGCTTATTCTGGTTGGTTTTAATTCTCCAAGGTCTAGTTTAGCGTATAGTGAATACGGCATTAAATTTATACTAGCACCTAAGTCTGCCAATGCTTCTATTGAACTAAGACTTCCCAGAAAACATGGAATTGTGAAACTTCCTGGATCAGATAGTTTTTCTGGTATCTTATTCAACGGCACTGCTGAACAATTAGCATTCATAGTAACAGCCGAGAGTTCTTCCATTTTCTTTCAATTTGAAATTAGATCTTTCAAGAATTTAGCATATCTAGGCATTCCTGAAATCACATCAATGAAAGGAAGATTTACATTTATCTGTTTAAACATATCCAAAAATTTGGATTGCTCGGCTTCAAGTTTCTCTTTCTTCATTTTACTCGGGTAAGGAAGTGGTGGTTGGTATGGTTTAACATAAGGTTTATCCTTAGCTGTGTTATCTTCATTAACCTTTTCAACTACCGGTTCTTTTTCCTTATCTTGATCAGGTTGTG
The DNA here is from genome assembly GCF_046630445.1 of Rutidosis leptorrhynchoides. Lineage (NCBI taxonomy): Eukaryota > Viridiplantae > Streptophyta > Magnoliopsida > Asterales > Asteraceae > Rutidosis > Rutidosis leptorrhynchoides. The sequence continues at coordinate 373,832,508 of NC_092336.1, forward strand.
GTTCTTGTGGAGTAGGAATAGCTTCATCAGAAGTTATAGGTATTTCCGGTGGTTTAAGTGTTGTACCACTTCTTGTGGTAATAGCTTTAGCTGTTTCATTCCGGGGGTTAGCATTTGTATCACTAGGTAGACTTCCCGGTTTTCTTTCACCTATTAACCTTGCTAGGTTACTTACTTCTTGTTCTAGATTTTGAATAGAAGCTTGTTGATTTCTAAATGCTTGAGCATTTTGTTCATTGGTTTGTTTCTGAGATGTGAAAAACTGCGTTTGAGTTTCAACTAGCTTCGTCATCATATCTTCTAAATTCGGCTTTTTATCATCGGTTTGTTGTGGTGGTTTGTTTTGAAAATTAGGTCTTTGCTGATTGTAAGTATTATTGGATTCTTGTTGATTACTAGGACCTTGTTGATTGTTGTATGAAATATTTCGGTTATAATTCTGGTTTTGATTGTAAATTGGTCTTGGCGGTTGATAATTATTCTGATAATTATTTACAGGCCTTTGGTTTACGTATGAAACATTCTCTCTTTGTTCCTTTGTTAGTTCAATACTGAGACAATCTTTTGTCAAATGTGGTCCTCCACACTGCTCACAACTAATTCGTATTGAGTGAATATCTTTAGTCATCTTTTCCATTCGTCTCTCGACAGCATCTATCTTTGCAGAAATGGAATCTAGGTCATGGCTAGAATCGGCTCTAGCTGCTTTAGATGATCTAATGATATCTTTTTCTTGGTGCCACTCATGTGAGTGGGAAGCAGTGTTATCAATAATTTTGTAAGCATCAGTTTCGGTTTTCTTCATAATAGAACCACCAGCTGCTATATCTATGTCTTTCCTTGTAGTGATGTCGCATCCTTGGTAGAATATTTGTACTATTTGACAGGTATCTAAACCATGTTGCGGACATCCTCTTAACAACTTTCCATATCTTGTCCACGCCTCATATAGAGTTTCATTCGGTTTCTGTGTGAACGTAACAATTTCTGCTTGAAGTCTTACGGCTTTAGATGCCGGAAAGAATTGTTTAAGAAATTTTTCAACTAAAACGTCCCATGTATCAATCGCCCCTTCAGGTAACGATTCCAACCAATCTTTGGCTTCTCCCTTTAAAGTCCAGGGAAATAACATGAGATATATCTGTTCATCCTCCACTTCTCGGATTTTAACTAGTGTGCAGATCCTATTAAAGGTACGTAGATGTTCATTTGGATCTTCCTTCGGCGCACCACTAAATTGGCATTGATTAGTCACCATGTGTAGAATTTGTCCTTTGATTTCATAATCTGGCACATTAATGTCTGGATGAGTAATTGCTTGACCTTGGCCAGTGCGTTTAGCTCTCATTCGGTCTTCCATACTTAAAGGTTCCAGATTCTCCATAATTGAATTTGTTGAATCGGAATCTCTAGAGGATTCTGATTTAATGGTTCGTTCCTCAACAATCTCTGTTTGAATGATTGGTGGTTCCGGAGGAAAGTTTAGTGGTTCAGGATCTACAAACCGTTCCTGAATATTCTCCGGATTCTCAATTGTGAGGTCGGGTTCAAAAAATGGATTATCGGAAATTTAAACTGAAGTACTTGGTCGACTGGATGACGATTCTAAAGAAAAATCAACGGCAGTAATATTTGCTAAATGTCTTGATCTAGTTACAGGTGGTGAACGTACAAAAGGTGGTGAACGTCTTGCTCGGTGCATTCACTGAATATCCTATTAGTTTTTAAAAGGAAAGAAAAATTATAATAAGTTATCCAATTAATAGACTTTTCTGATTTTGTCCACGTTTCGAATAGCCAAAAGATGCAGCAGAGGGGCAGGATTCGTTTGGTCTCAATATAATTGAGGACTGTTTGGCTCCAATAACCCGGTCCACGTACAAATCCAACTATTACTACGAACCAGAAAATTTTGATGTCTATCAATTTAACCACTTAAAATAAATTTTCGTAAATTTAAGAAATTTAGATAAGAAGTAGAATAAAAATCTATGTCCTAAAACTAGAATAGCGAGAAATAAGAAAGAAAAATAGTTCGTCGAAAAAGGTCGAAAAAGAAAAATGGTTGAAAAATAAAAGGTGACGGAAAAATAAAAGAAACTTATAAAAATTAAAAATACTTGACTAACCTAACCTTATTACTACAACTAACTTAAAATTATAATCGCAAATTGAGATAACTAATTGGAATGATAATTGGTACATAGTAAAAGGTGTCTAAAAATATTAAAGCTTACAAGAAAAACTATATCCCAAATGGAAATAACTTAAAAAGAAACTAAAACTTAAAAAGGCGTCGCAAAATTCTAAAGCACCTAGATCTTAGTCTAAATAAAAAGCACTTAAGGAATTCTATGGCAAAGCCTAAAAATCTAGAAGTAAAAATAACTATGGCAAAAACTAAGTTTAAAACTAAATATGAGCGAAAAATACAAATATTACGCTAAAACGATTAAAAAAAAGGGACAAAATATAAAAATATACAAAAAGTTGTAAAAAGTACAATTTTTATAAAAATATTATTTTTATATTATTTATTTATTAAAACTACTAATTTTATAAATTAATTAAACTAATTAACACTAAATAAAACAAATTAAATAAAAAGAAACTAAACTAATTAATAAATAAATAAAACCTATTTTAGGGTTTTTAATTAAATAATAATAATAATAATAATTATTACACCGTAATTAATGCCTGATTAGGGCTTCTGTCGCGTGTCAGATTATCTCCGCGAGTCGCGGTATTTCAAACAGCAAACCCCGCGAGTCGCGGGGTTCAGAAATTCAACTCGGGTGCAGTTTTAAATCGACGCGTTTTTTTTTATATTTTCTGTTTTTAATTTAATTAATCTATTTATATAAGTTAAATAAGACTTATCTTAAAAACTAAGATAAAAATAAAATACTTTATAATTTTATAAATAACAATCTAAAAAAATAGATTTATATATAATTATATTTTTTTCGGTTTTTTTTTTAAAAAAATATATTTATAAAATAAATTAAATAAAACTTATATTTTTACAAACTAAAGAAACTTTATAAAACTTAAATATTTATCAAACTCCTAAAAGTATTTATATTTTTGTTTTTCTTTTTATATTTTCGAATATTTAAAACGTATTTTTATAAAAACGAAATTTAATAAAAGTAAACTAAATTTTTTTTTTTTAATATTAGCGTTGCGCTTCCGGCTTTTAAGAGTTCCCCGGCAGCGGCGCCAAAAATACTTGATAGTTTGAGCAGAGTGGTATAAAATAGCTATTAATTTTAGCAGGAAACACTATTAAATACGATACAATTTTACACAAGATATTTATTTATTTAGAGAATGGATATACTTAAACCTTGCTACAACACTTATAGGCAGTGTACCTAATCGTACAGTAGTGTAGTTTTTAGTAAGTTCGGTTCGTTCCACAGGGAATCTTTTTAAACAAAGCTTAACGCTATATTAGTCTACTTTTATAAAAATACAAATATATATATAACTAATATTATTATTATAAAGGGGGGTTTTTTACCGTTTAATGACCGGTTTGTCGATTTTAAAACTTTAGTCGCAGTTAAAACCAAATATAAAGTATTAAAAATAAATACAAGACATAAATTAAAGCATAAAATAAACTTGCGATAATTAAAAAGTACGATAATTAAAAGTGCAATTAAATACAATAACAATAAAAATGCGATAATTAGAAGTGCAATTAAATATAAAATAAAGGAAATTAAATATGAAATAAAAGAATTATGCTTATTTAAACTTCCGTAATCATGATGTTTGACGTGTTGATTTTATTTTTATGCCCATGGGTTAATTTTCCTTTGTCCTGGATTATTTAATATGTCCATACGGATTTTGTCCATAATATTCCATCAGTCATAAATATAAAGAGCGAAAGCCTTCGTCAAATTATTCTTATTCCCGAAGTCAAATATTCCTACTAATTGGGGACTTAAACTGTAACAAGATTTTAATACTTTGTTTAATAATTACACCAGGATGTCGACTGAGTGTAACCCAAGGTTTTAATATTTTGTTATCAATTATACCAAGTGTCCTTGTACTTAATTTCACCCCTGTTTTAATTATTCTAGTGACTATTAATCCATTCCCGTGTCCGGTTAAATGAACGATTATTCGTACATAAAAATACCCCGCCCATCGTGTCCGATTGAGTGTATATGGTAATTTATAGGGACGCCCAATTGTAAATCTTTATATTAACATTAACAAACTATCATTTAGTTAAACAAATATAAAGCCCATTAATAGCCCATAGTCTAATTTCCACAAGTGTCGTTCTTTTGTCCAAACCCCAATTATGGTACAAAGCCCAATTACCCAATTTTAGTAATTAGCCCAACATCATAATTACTTCGTTTTAAATAAGCATAATAATAACTTAGCTACGAGACATTAATATAAAAAGGTTGAACATAACTTACAATGATTAAAAATAGCGTAGCGTTACACGGACAGAATTTCGACTTACACCCTTACAATATTCGCTAACATACCCTTATTATTAGAATTATAATTAAAATTAAAATTAAAATTAAAATATAAATATAAATATTTACGTAGTATTATGAGAGAAGAAGAAAAAGATGATTAAAATGATCAGAATTCGGTTGGCTTTATAGGCAGTTTCTCATTTTGGGGCTCCGCGACTCGCGGCATTTTTGGCCTTCAAACTCCGCGAGTCGCGGAGATTGAAATTACAGCTCAGTCCCTTTTGGAGTCTTTCTTGCCGACGGTTTTAATTATAAATATAATATATTAAATAATTATAAGAATTATTTAAATATTATATTATATTTATGTGCATAGTTGACTTGTAATTTTTAGTCCGTTGCGTCGAGCGTTGAGAGTTGACTCTGGTCCCGGTTCCAGATTTTTGAACGTCCTTGCGTACAATTTAATATCTTGTACTTTGCGTTTTGAATCTTGTACTCTTGTAATTTCGAAACGTTTCTTATCAATAAGGGAAATGGTGTTTGCACCCAAACGAACACACTTAATCCCCTTTCCAAGGTTCTTGAGCCTTGTTTTTTAAAATGAGCTGGGTGAAGCTTACTAGCAGATTGCTGATGAATCATTCGACCTGCCTCCAAAACAAGGGGGAATGCCAAAAGATGCTCCTGCTGCTCCATATAATGTCCTGACACCAGGCATGCTTGAGTATCTTGCTGCTCGAGGTGGAGTGAACCAACCGGCTGCCTCTGGTGCTGCACCAGCTGAGGGGGAGGGACCTCAGCGAAAGCCAGCTGTAAAAAGGAAGAAGCCAGCTACCTCAACTAGTATAGCCACCGTCTTACATACTGGTAAAGTAGTAGTTGTATTAGAATCTAGTGCTCTCTGATCATAAAGAACAGCCCTAGTCTTATATACTGACTATCCACTTCTAGTATTGGAATCCGTTGCTTAACTATTTCTTGGTAACAGGCAAATCCAAACGAGCAAAAGCTGGCTCCAGGCTCACCACATGGGAGATTGCACCAGTCTCAACTGCTGCACCTGCAAAGGATGTGGCTATGGAACCTGGTGCGTTTCTAGACCAAACAGCAGAAAATTCTAACTTAATTAAAAATCTTTTATCTGCTGACTTAAAAAATGAAAGTGGAGTTAAAGGTATAACCCTGGCTCCTAAGCTGACTGGTTTTAAAACTAGTGTTAAGAAGAGTAGCAACCCTTACTCTTCTAGCCAGACACTTCCACATTTTTCAAAATTGAACATAATGCTATATCCTCTGCTGACAGTACAACCAGCAGAGCACATACCTGACCCCCAAAGCAAACTTGAGCTGGGTCCTCATCGTGTTGAACCAGCTCAGGATACTGCACAGCCATTATGTTACTCGGATCATGATAAGAATCTCACTCCTACATCATTACCAGCCAGAACTCTTACACTATCTGGGTCAACATGTGTCGCCAATGAGTCACCAGAGTCACAGCTGTACTTACAGACACCTTATTCTGTCTCATTTGAAGGGCTGACCAAATCACCAGTCTGTCCCCAAAGACCAACATCAGATGCAATTGTTAAGTCAAATTTATTTGGTTCTACAGTTGTTAACATAAAATGTTCTATTATTTCAGTTCTTAGCAGGGTAGATGAACAGGCAGAGGGGGAGCAAGTTAAAGATGATATTATTCCTACTGAGCAGATTGTTGCCTCTGCTACTGGTATTGGTGCTACTGTTTCTCCTACTGGTGGTGTTGATGCTAGTACTGTTGCTTCTACAGCTGCTGGTGATACTGCTCCCAGTATTGCTGCTTCCACTACTACACCTGAAGTGGAAGATGAAATCATAGTGGATCCTCCTGTTCTTAAAAAGGTAATTAACAATATTGTCAAGGATGTTCTACTTGATGAACCTGTCACTGAACCAAAGGGTGACATTGCGTCTGCCGCTGCTACCGATGCACAAAATGTTATTGTGGATGCTAGTACTTGTGCTACTTTTCCATCTGATGTTATCATGGAAGCTGGTAAAAGTGCTACTTTTACATCTGATGTTATCATGGATGCTGGTAAAAGTGCTACTTTTCCATCAGATTCTAGTTCACAGGGTAATACTGTTCTGGAGGGTCTTGACTTTGTTAATGCTGGCTATGTTGGCTATGTCCCCACAGAGCCAAAGGTGGATACTGATGCTACTAGTGTTATTCCGGATGTTTCTGATCTTCAATCGAGACACTTTATTACTGTGGATTCCACTGGTAATCTATAGGTGTCTGATTCCACACCAGATACTTTCTTTAAAGATGCTGCAGATGCTGCTTCTTCACCTACTGCACAGTTATCGACCGCTGCTACTGGTTCAACGGAACCCATTGTGGATGCTGGTACCTCTGCTATTGGCACTACTGATTCTTCTCAGGCTTCTGTTTCTGCTGAGAAGAAACCTTATGTGTGCCAGGTACCAGATCCTGATGAAGTTGTACCTAACTTCATCTATCAGGGAGCGTCTATTACTCCCAGAGTTGCTCTGCTGGTGGATCAGCTAACTATTGATCCTCAAACTGCCATAGTCTCAGCCAGCAAATTGCCTCGCAAGGAGCTGACTGAACTATTGTCTCAGCTTGATCGACCAGCTCGAGAAGAAGTTTATGAGAGGCTGGCTACTTTAGAACAGATCAACGAGCAGCCATGTTATCATTTTTTTTGGCATGACTCCAGCTGCTTCTCGATGGCCTGGTACATGGAGGCCTCTCAAGTTCATCAGAGATCCCTCTACTGGTAAATATGTTATGCAGAATATTCCTGATTCACCAGTACCTTCTGATTCATCAGCTTCTTCCTCATCATCTTCTTCTTCTGATGGTGATGCTGATAAAGGTACTGGTAAGGATAAACCAGTCACTCATGATAATGTAACTGGTACCAAAGATAAACCAGTGGATCTCACTGATGATGCTGATCTTGATGCTGACAAGGATACCAGTGGTTCTAAACCTTCGGGTGAAGGTAAAAATGATGGTGATCATGGTGACGAGTCAGATTCTGACCTTCCACCTCCACCACCCCATGGAGGTAATCTTGTGTTAGCTGCTTCTGACCACCCCTCAACCAGCTATGTTAAATTTAATTATGATGAGGTGGCTGACATCTCCACCCTGGCTGTCTATAAGACACTAGCCGAGGTTACACCTGATCTACAATCCACCATTCGCACTACTATTGTTGATAGTGTGACTGAAGTCATACATAATGCTGGGCAAGTTACCACTTCCAATATTGAAACCCAGCTCAAACAAGTATGTGCCTTTGCAGATCTTGCGGTGGCTGCAATTGTCAAACAACATGAAGAGGAGGAGGACTTAAATAAACGAATCATCTCTCACAATGAGTATACTGAGGACATTGCCCGTCTTCAAGCTGATTTAGATGCTGCTAATCGCAGAATTCTTTTTCTTAATGAAGAAAATACAGTGCTACATGAGAGATTGGATTCACAGGAACAACAAATGGCTAACATGATTCCTGTTTCTGCCTATGTTCAAATGGTTGAAAATATGCATCGACTGGCTACCCTACAGGGTGATGTTAGGGCCATTGTTGAACATATGGCTATGGGTGTTGCAAGGAATGAAGTTAGGTCTTCCAACCTCCTTCTTCGACAATTTGGCGTGGATCCTGGTGCCCAACTCACTCCTGAAGATGCTGACTGGAACAATTTTGCATTTTATGTTCCAGATTCAGATAGTGACCTTGATGCACAGGTCTCCCCTTTTCACCTTTCTGCCCCTGCTGATGACAAAAAGGGGGGAGAAGAAATCTAAAAAGAAACTCAAAAAGAGAAAACAATCAGAGGGGGAGCATGAGCATGAAAAGGCTCCAAAACAACTAAGGAGAGATGGTGATGGTGGTGATGGTTCTACTGGTCAAGACTCTGGCACTAAGCCCAGCAATGCTCATACTGAAGCTGGTGTACAGGCAGCTGGTGAATCTCAACCCAGTGTGTCTGCCACATCAGTGGATGATATTGGTTCTGGCAGTAAGCCCAGTGATGTTTCTGCTTTGGCTGTTGCTGAAGCTTTTGTTGTCTCTCAAACTATTGAAAGAAGAATGAAAAGAAAACTGGAGAGACATCAGAAGAGACAGCAAGAATTAAATGATGCCTTCAATGTCAAATGGGATGCCTATGTTGCTCTTAAACGCCATAGAATTGAGCATAGGAGATGGCTTGTGATGACCCGGGAATTTCCGACCAAATTTAAACTTAATCTTTATATGATTTCGATACGATATGCAAAGTATGTAATGTTGAGTCTAGAAAACATTGGAACGATGTTCATATATTCAATTGACCTTCGACTGCTCTCGATGATTCACGAACAATTAATTGTAAATAGATATGTGTGTATGTATATATAAATAATAATTCGAAATATAATTTGAAGTATTATATGGTGTTGTTATTAAAAATTAATAAAATAAAAATAGGGTATTATAATAATTATTATTTAAAATATATCTATATATATAAATAAAGTATGTTGAAGATAAATATTTAATGATTGTAATACTCGTTTGATGTCCCGATTGATACTAAGCAAGTTTAATTCAAACATATATGATTTTAAAATAAACGGTGATCCAAAAATTAGTTATATAAGTTATAGTCTTATTAAAAGTATATTTAGGATCTAATTATTTAATTTTAACACTTTTTATATTTTACTCATAAATGAGAGGGACAGTTGATGTACTTTTTATTTATTAAATTAATGACTAAATTTTATACAATGATGACTAAAATAAATAAAGATAATTATTCTAAAAATATGGAATTTCTCTGAAGACTTTTTATTCGCCACTGAGTGAACAACGGGGCACGATATTATAGTCCATGAAAACTGTCGGTAGAATCATACAAAATCACGGATGCTAAACTATTGGTTCACTATGCTTACATGTTCTTTTAACATATGATATAGATTATCATATTCATTATATTTATTATTATATTAATGATTTTGTTTTTTTCTGCCACTAACTTATATTCTAGCTATTGTATGAATATTAACCGAATCCATTACTAACAACTTACACTGTTTCTTTCTGTATATACTTTAATCTTTTTACTTTATGTTACCTCAACCTTTTGACACACACACACACACACACACACACACACACACACACACACACACATATATATATATATATATATATATATATATATATATATATATATATATATATATATATATATATATATATATATGTGTGTGTGTGTGTGTGTGTGTGTGTGTGTGTGTATGTGTGTGTGTGTGGGGGGGGGGGGGGGGGGGGATATATGAATGCAAATATCACTTACCTATTTTTTTGCTACCTGCTCAAATCAAACCCAAAACAAACCTTACCACCTTTATCATTTCCAAAGCACCATAGAACAATCACCATCCCAATCAAATTTTCTGTTTCCATTTCCTGTCCATCGATTTCCTTCACCTCCACAACCACCATTCCATCGTAACCCTTGATAGTTTGAGCAGAGTGGTATAAAATAGCTATTAATTTTAGCAGGAAACACTATTAAATACGATACAATTTTACACAAGATATTTATTTATTTAGAGAATGGATATACTTAAACCTTGCTACAACACTTATAGGCAGTGTACCTAATCGTACAGTAGTGTAGTTTTTAGTAAGTCCGGTTCATTCCACAGGGAATCTTTTTAAACAAAGCTTAACGCTATATTAGTCTACTTTTATAAAAATACAAATATATATATAAGTAATATTATTATTATAAAGGGGGTTTTTTACCGTTTAATGACCGGTTTGTCGATTTTAAAACTTTAGTCGCAGTTAAAACCAAATGTAAAGTATTAAAAATAAATACAAGACATAAATTAAAGCATAAAATAAACCTGCGATAATTAAAAAGTACGATAATTAAAAGTGCAATTAAATACAATAACAATAAAAATGCGATAATTAGAAGTGCAATTAAATATAAAATAAAGGAAATTAAATATGAAATAAAAGAATTATGCTTATTTAAACTTCCGTAATCATGATGTTTGACGTGTTGATTTTATTTTTATGCCCATGGGTTAATTGTCCTTTGTCCTGGATTATTTAATATGTCCATACGGATTTTGTCCATAATATTCCATCAGTCATAAATATAAAGAGCGAAAGCCTTCGTCAAATTATTCTTATTCCCGAAGTCAAATATTCCTACTAATTGGGGACTTAAACTGTAACAAGATTTTAATACTTTGTTTAATAATTACACCAGGATGTCGACTGAGTGTAACCCAAGGTTTTAATATTTTGTTATCAATTATACCAAGTGTCCTTGTACTTAATTTCACCCCTGTTTTAATTATTCTAGTGACTATTAATCCATTCTCGTGTCCGGTTAAATGAACGATTATTCGTACATAAAAATACCCCGCCCATCGTGTCTGATTGAGTGTATATGGTAATTTATAGGGACGCCCAATTGTAAATCTTTATATTAACATTAACAAACTATCATTTAGTTAAACAAATATAAAGCCCATTAATAGCCCATAGTCTAATTTCCAGAAGTGTCGTTCTTTTGTCCAAACCCCAATTATGGTACAAAGCCCAATTACCCAATTTTAGTAATTAGCCCAACATCATGATTACTTCGTTTTAAATAAGCATAATAATAACTTAGCTACGAGACATTAATATAAAAAGGTTGAACATAACTTACAATGATTAAAAATAGCGTAGCGTTACACGGACAGAATTTCGACTTACACCCTTACAATATTCGCTAACATACCCTTATTATTAGAATTATAATTATAAATAAAATTAAAATTAAAATATAAATATAAATATTTACGTAGTATTATGAGAGAAGAAGAAAAAGATGATTAAAATGATCAGAATTCGGTTGGCTTTATAGGCAGTTTCTCATTTTGGGGCTCCGCGACTCGCTGCATTTTTGGCCTTCAAACTCCGCGAGTCGCGGAGATTGAAATTACAGCTCAGTCCCTTTTGGAGTCTTTCTTGCCGACGGTTTTAATTATAAATATAATATATTAAATAATTATAAGAATTATTTAAATATTATATTATATTTATGTGCATAGTTGACTTGTAATTTTTAGTCCGTTGCGTCAAGCGTTGAGAGTTGACTCTGGTCCCGGTTCCGGATTTTCGAACGTCCTTGCGTACAATTTAATATCTTGTACTTTGAGTTTTGAATCTTGTACTCTTGTAATTTCGAGACGTTTCTTATCAATAATTGGAACCTCTTTGATTGTCTTTTGTACTTTTGAGCTTTTTGGTTGTTTGCGTCTTCAATTCGTCGAATCTGTCTTTTGTCTTCACCTTTTATTTTTTTAAACGAATATCACTTGTAAATAGAACAATTGTAACTAAAATCTTGTCTTTCTTGAGGAATAATGCTATGAAATATATGTTCGTTTTTAGCATTATCAACCCTCACCAACAATTGTAAACTACTCTGTTTCTGTTTCTATTCCTTTCGAACGAAACCGAACCATATTGGTTATTAATGTTATTAACGAGACACAAACCCACAAATATATCACCTACTATTTCGAGCTACTATTGTGTATCATCCTCACCCTCATCAACCGTCCCCATAAACAACCACCCATTTAACTACTACCGAGACCAACGACCACCATTTGAAACTCCATTAACACAGACCCATACAATCCTCGTTGTTACGTGTTCCGTTCAATTCTTGTTCTTGTTTTAAATCGAACATCCCTATTATTGACAAGATGATATGATACATAAAATAACAATGATGTTATATAATATATTTTTTTTACTAGCGTTAACTACTGTTTCTGTTCAAATTCATAACCAAACCATCACCCCAATTCACTATGTCTGTTTACTCTTGATTCTAATCGATTTACAACCCAAAACCACCAACTAGCTGCCACTCGTTTCTGTTTCTTGTTCCAATCGAAAAGATCACCAAACCAAACTCCCATTGTTACTGCATTTTTTTGTTTCTGTTTTCACACAACACCATGACCTTCGAACCAAAACCCACTTAAAAGAAGATGAATAGCACTGTTGGTGATCGTGGTAAAGGATGATGATGATGTTATACTGCTGCAGTCATACACGCCTTTAAATAATAATAACCGTAAGTTTTTTATGCCAGATGATTAGATATATTTTTTTTCTGCTATTCGATTATTCTTATTTTACCAAACGATATCCCATGATCCTTTTTGGGCTTTCAATCTATCTAGGCCTTAAACAAAATAGGTTTTGCTTAGTGGACTAATGGACTGTTTTCATTGTTGGACTCGTCAAAATAGTAATTGGGCCAAAAACCAATCGTAACTAGTTAGTGGAGAACGAGAAAGGAGATAATGCTTGAATGATGATAAAAGATACATGTACGATGATGATGTACTGTTATTATGTTATCGGTATGATGATGATTCGAGAGGATGATGAAGATAATATGATTGGATAATAATTAGATGATGAATAAGGTTGATGATGTAATAATGATCATACGATAATTGAATGATGATAATCGAGAGTTGATAATATAAAGATGATGATCACGAAATAGATGGTTATGATGATGTGAATATGAGGATGATGATGATTGTAATTTTATGTAGTTAAGAATCGTGATGATTATAATTCGTTAAAGATGATGAAGAATAAGAAAAAGGGAAACAGAAGGAAATGGGTTAAATTAAAATAGATTAAGGATTAGATCAGAAAAGTAATAGTAGTGCAATGGTTTGGTGGGTGTGCGGGTGTGCGGGTGTTCGAGAGGTTGTGGGTTCGAGTCCCGGCTTGGACAGCTTATTATTCTTTTTGGAGTCTTGAAGGTAGTCTCATGTTATTTATTTATTATTATTATTATTAATTATTATTATAGATTGTTATTGTTATTGTTATTATTGTTATTATTGATTGATATTATTATTAGGTATTAGTAATATTATTAGTATTATTATCATTGTTATTATTATGATTATGAATATGAATATTATGAATATTATTATAATTTCTATAAAAATCAAAAAAAATTATTATTTGTTTTTTAAAAACTAATACTTTTATCATTTTATAAGTTATAATATTATTATTAGTATCATTATGATGAATATGTTTATTATTATTATTATTATTATTATTATTATTATTATTATTATTATGAAGATAATACAAATTATTATTATTTTCATAAATATTAGTATTATTTTCACTTTATAAATATTAGGACCATTATTATTAATATAAGTATATTATTAGTATTAATATCATTAACTTTATCACTAATGAAACCATAACCATTAATATCTTAATTAGTAATGTTAAGTATTATAATTATTGTCATTTTTATTATTATTAATATTACTCTAGTCTTACTATAAATATTATTTTGTAAACAAAAGATTATGTATATAAAATAAATATAATAACCATAACTTAAATATATAGATACTTTACTTAAAATATACAAAATGAATATATAATAAAATATATAAGTTATTAATATAAAAATTATCACTAATAATAATATAAATAATTGTTCGATTACGATTATATGTATTAATGAATATACAAATGATATAGGTTCATGAATCCGAGGCCAACCCTGCATTGTTCAATATAGTCATATGTATTTTTACTACAAAATACATTAGGTGAGTTTCATTTGCCTTTTTACCCTTTATATTTTTGAGCTGAGAATAAATGCGCAACTTTTATAAATGTTTTACAAAATAGACACAAGTAATTGAAACTACATTATATGGTTGAATGATCGAAGCCGAATATGCCCTTTTTTGCTTGGTAACCTAAGAATTAGTAAACCGATCTACTAATTGACGCGAATCCTAAAGATAGATCTATTGGGCCAAACGAACCCCATCCAAAGTACCGGATGCTTTAGTACTTCGATGTTGTTTTTATCATGTCTGAACGATTTCCCGGAATGATAGGGGATATTCTTATATGCATCTTGTTAATGTCGGTTACCAGGTGTTCAATCCATATGAATGATTATTTTTGTCTCTATGCATGGGACGTTTATTTATGAGAACTGAAAATGAAAATCTTGTGGTCTATTAAAATGATGGAAATGATTATTTATGTTAAACTAATGAACTCACCAACCTTTTGGTTGACACTTTAAAGCATGTTTATTCTCAGGTACGAAAGAAATCTTCCGCTGTGTGTTTGATCATTTTAAAGATATTACTTGGATACATTCATGACATATTTCAAAAGTCGTTGCATTCGAGTCTTTGAGTTCATCAAGATTATTGTTAAGTCAATTATAGTTAGATATATCATGAAATGGTATGCATGCCGTCAACTTTCGATGTAATGAAAGATTGACTTTTCAAAAACGAATGTAATGTTTGTAAAATGTATCATATAGAGGTTAAGTACCTCGCGATGTAATCAACTGTTGTGAATCGTTTATAATCGATATGGACTTCGTCCGGATGGATTAGAATGGGTCTCTACAGTTGGTATCAGAGCGGTGGTCTTAGCGAACCAGGTCTGCATTAGTGTGTATAAATGATAAGTCATTAGGATGCATTAGTGAGTCTGGACTTCGACCGTGTCTGCATGTCAAAAGTTTTGCTTATCATTTCGTGTCGGAAATCATCTGCTTATCATCCTTAGGAAATTACCTACTTATCATTCTTAGTCTAGACACATCTTACTGCCTCTATTGCATAGATAGTGTATAGATAAATTCATATCTTAGCGTATCTGTTATTGTTACCTTTGCCTGATAGTTTCCGTAGATTCCTCCGTAACTTATGGGATTTTAGTATTATATATGCATATGTAAATTATGTATTGCAGGGTACTAATCTACATCCTATGATCTATTTTTTATCGAAAATAATTTATCTGATCGTACAAGATGAATCCCTCAACCAGTTCGAGTCCCTCAGATTCCGATAGTTATTCCGATAGTTATTTCGACAGCTATTCCGATATGGATTTCCACTCGAACTCCGAAAGCAGTATAACCAGAATGAATCAACCAATCATCCATCCCCAATTCATCTGATAAGTTCGTAGTCGACTTAATCAATGGAGACACGAAGAAGGCGATCCTTTTCACCCACTGAATTTACCTCTTGGCGATGAACCTGAAGCACTTATCAGCGAACCAGCCTGAATCATTATTTTCCCCCTCATTTCCTGAATATCTCACCACGATTATATTCTATCCACAATTCTAAACCTTATTCATCCGCTATTTCCGGCTGACAATCATCCCGGAATAATGGAAGAAGTCAACGAGCTTCGCACCCGAGTTGTAGCCTTGGAAAAATTTGGTGCAAAACGTACCAGCTTCAGCAACATCACCGGTACTAATAGTACCATCAGTAACAGCACCAGTACCATCAACAATCCATGCCTCAACGTCCCATTCAGTACCTCAGTACAATCATCATTCTACGTATCGTTCTACATCATTTATCTTCGTACGACATGGCGATTATGTAATCTCTAATGTTTTAGAGATTATATATCCTTGTTCTAATGGTAAATCAAATGAGTTTAATATCATATTAACTCATTAAATCCATGATTATATCTGAAGAAAATATATATGTATATATATTTTCATAAAGATTGTAATTAAAAATTCTTTTGTACAAACTGTTAATGGTGAAAATATTTTAACAGGTAGGTAATACCCGAGGAATATTTAGATTTCACATTAATAAGTTACACTATACATTCTTTCAAATCTGATTCAACAGTCATTTACTATCCTACTTACAACCCCTGATATACGTATCCGTTCACTGCAGAATAATCATTTTCATTCAATTTCATATTTGAATTTTGACCTATCAGAATCCAACAAGTGGCATAATGAAGAAAACATTTGACAAAATAAAATTTGTTAGAAACAGACAAATTAACTATAAGGAATTTTGTTAAGAATTCACGCTAACAAAATTCTAGCTAACTGTTCCTAGCTAACTGTTAATTCCGTATTACATTTATTTATCGCAATTTATTTATCGCAATTTAATTATCGTAAATTTAATTCTCGCAATTTTATTTATCGTCATTAAATTTCTGTTATTTATTTTACGCACTTTAAATATCGAGACACGTATACAAGGTTTTGACATATCATATCGACGCATCTATATATATTATTTAGAATAACCATAGACACTCTATATGCAGTAATGCTGGAGTTAGCTATACAGGGTTGAGGTTGATTCTACAATAATATATAGTTTGAGTTCTGATCGAGTCTGAGACATGTACACGGGTCACGATACGTATTAATTAATTCAAATATTACATATTAAACTATATATGAATTATTGAACTGCTAATTGTGGACTATCAACTGAGAACTACCAACATTGGACAATTAAAATGAATTAAAATATTGATTATAACATATGAAACTAAACAATTCTTCAAGTTTGCCACTTGATTTCATCTCAAACCTCATTTGTATCTTGACGATTACAATATGCGTTCAAACATTTCATAATTCTTGAAAACACTTCAATCGATAGGATAAATCAACCGCACTTCATCTACGAAAGGAAGAACTTATGCATATAGTTATGCATCTGAAAACACTCGGAACCTGAGTAAAAGTTTAACACCTATCAACGCTAATTCCTTTAGCGTTATTATTACCGAAAATAACTTTGCAATTACTTCCCAAAATAGCCAGTCTTGTCACAGCTTCAGCAAGTCAACTTCGACTTTTCATCCGGATTGGTATTATTATAACTTTGATATATAAGTTTGCCTTTCGTCATCGTTACCGGAGAACCATTTATATTCTACCACATTAGCAGTAAACTTACCAGCTGTAGCGACCCCGACAAATCGTCAAATGACGGCGTCATCTACGTATGGTCCCATTACATGATCGTAAGTCTTTATAATAAAGTTTGACCGAAAAGTATGTCGCATTCATTTCATAAAGAAGGGTGTTTCAAAGTTTACAAAAGTAGTTTCCATAACAAGTACATAACAATGTTTAAAGTTTGTATGAAACACGTGCGACACGATTAAAAGTAGTCAAAAAGACGTTCCACGTATGCAAGTATACTCGACATCCAATGCAAGTATCAAATAGTATGAGCGGAAGCATGTATCACCTAAGTTCAAGGACCTGAGAAAAACATAGAGAATCTGTCAACGAAAACGTTGGTGAAATCATAGGTTTAAATAAGTAAATGAGTAATAGTAAGTTGAACCACAAGATTTGCAACATCGATAAAGCCATAGTACATTCTAAAAGTTAATATTCACGAGCACCCAATTATCAAAGCTTAACGTTCCGTCCGTTGAATACCCCATCAATTAGTGCTAGAACAACACTGTTCCCGAAAATATATTTCATTCGTAAACGGTAGCGAACCGTTTGAATGAGGGTTTGTCAAACCCATATGGCCATATAACATAAGTTCTCGCTTACACCATCTGATGTAACTAATGATAATCGGATTGAGGATTTTCGTTCTAAACTCGTATGTAGAATGTTTGTTTTCCCGTTCTTGTGTTCACTTAGTTCAAAAGAATCGTTTATGTTTTCTCATCCCAAAAGTAAGTTTAAAAGAGTAAAAGTGGGACTATGATCTCACCTTGTATGCACGAACCAAAAAGTACTTCGACAAGTAACGTGTGCAAAGAACAATGCTAGTCTTGACCTAAACAAATAGGTTGTATCAATAACGATAGTCACGAAGGGTCAAAGATGTTCAATTAGTCCTATGGCTCGTTACGACTCGATTATGTAGCATGTGAATCAAATTGTCACGTTTCATGCAAGATACAAGTATGAAAGCATGTTAGAACGATTGCACAACCATTTGGTTAAGTTTGATTAAAAGTCAACTTGGTCGGGTCAAAGTCAACGAAAAAGTCAACATGTTCGGGTCGGGTCCCGAACTATTTTTTCTGAGGTTTTTAATCATATATGAGCATGTTAGAACAAGTTTCATGTGAATCGGAGGTCTAGAACGTGCCAAACATTTTTCATAAAATGGACACCGGAGACAGAAGCTGGGCACGGCTTATGCCGCGCCGCGGCACCCTTCTGTCGCGCCGCGACAATAGGCGGGTGCTGGTGCCTGGTCTGTTTCACTTGTCCAACTTGATCCAAACTTCAAATAAGCATAAAACGCAAACCACAAACACTTAGGACTCGCACCTTATATCGTTGGAAAGCTCTTTTGACATAGAATGCAACTAAACACAATTTAACAATCAAAAACCTCATTTGTAACAACCGAGTCTTCCAACCAAGTGATCATTCAATGCCCACATTAATGCTTCAAACTCACCAATGCACATTTAATGATTTGGGCATTCAATGCATACATATGACATGCCATTTTGTAGGTAATTGAGCATACAATACAACTAACAACTTACTAACAACAATTCATGGCAATCAATGCATCAAATAATCACTTCAAGTTCTTCAAACCCTAACTCAATTCCACCAAAAATCACTAATCAAGTTCTTAGAGTTTTCTCATGCAACCTACACATCAAATTGAAGCTAGTAACACTAGGAACACATTTAATACATGCATTCATAACATTTAACAACTTTTAATCAACCAAATCACCAAATTAAACACACCCAAGTTCATATTCAAACTAGTTACTCTAAATAACGAAATCAAGCATATAAATCATATAATCATGTTAGACTTGAGCCATAGACACTAATTAACAACTTTATAACTCAAAAATCTCAAGAACACATAAAATTAGTGATTTTAGAAAGTTACCCAAATGCAAAGAAATCGGTATGGAATCGAAGAGGAGATCACGAGGAGTTCAAATATGTAATTTGTTTTGATCGAATCCTTCTTGAACGAATTTGGATGATGAATTGCTTTATGGAGAAATTAGAGAAAAGGTGGAAGTAATTTAGAAAAAGGAAAAATGAAAGGATAATTGTGGGGAGGTGGTTGACTAGTCAAATGGCTAGTCACCATTTTGGGGTTTTGGCAAAACAAGTCCCTCAAGTTGTAATCGGGTGCGTTAATTTACCTAAACAAGATAAATTGAAACGCGTATTAACGGAAGATGTTATATACATATAACGGAGTTTAAAATAGTATAACGGAGAAATAAACGGAAAAAAAGGCGGGATGTTACATTACCTACACCTTAAAAGAAATTTCGTCCCGAAATTTAAGTAGGCGTAGCAATCGTTGTTTCTTCCTCGGAGTCTGACGTTTCCGGAATCGGGAATAGATGAGGGTGTTTCTTTCGCATTTGATCTTCTCTTTCCCAAGTAAACTCGGGTCCCCTTTTTGCGTTCCAACGGACCTTAACAATCGGGATCCGACTTTGTTTTAATTCCTTCTCGACGTAGTCCACAATTTCAACCGGTTCCTCCACAAAATGGAGTTTGTCATTAATAGTAAGTTCCTCGAGAGGAACGACGATATCGGGCTCGGCAAGACATTTCTTCAAGTTAGATACATGAAAAGTAGGATGGACGGAGCTTAGTTGAGGCGGAAGATCCAAACGATACGCAACGGTTCCAACACGTTCTAAGATTTCGAAAGGACCAACGTACCGCGGATTTAGTTTCCCACGTTTCCCAAAACGGATGACACCTTTCCAAGGTACGACTTTTAACATGACGCGGTCACCGACTTGAAATTCGAGGTCTTTGCGTCTTTTGTCGGTATAGCATTTTTGACGACTCCGGGCCGTCCGAAGCCTATCTCGAATTTGAAGAATCTTCTCGGTGGTTTCGTGAATGAGATCGGGCCCGGAAATTTGCACGTCACCCACTTCGGCCCAACAAAGAGGAGAGCGACATTTTCGACCATATAACGCTTCAAAAGGTGCGGCCTTAATACTCGCGTGATAGCTATTATTGTAAGAGAATTCGGCGAGAGGTAAGTGATTGTCCCAAGCTTTTCCAAAATCAACAACGCAGGCTCGTAACATATCCTCTAAGGTTTGTATTGTACGTTCACTTTGCCCATCGGTTTGGGGATGATATGCGGTGCTCATGTCCAAACGCGTTCCCAGCGCTTCTTGTAACGTACGCCAAAATCTAGAAACGAAACGACCATCTCGGTCGGAGATAATCGATAAAGGTACACCGTGTCGGGCTACAATCTCCTTAATGTATAGTCGTGCAAGTTTCTCCATTTTGTCGGTCTCTTTCATGGTGAGAAAGTGCGCGGATTTGGTGAGGCGATCGACAATGACCCAAATAGTATCATAACCGCCTGACGTTTTTGGTAGTTTGGTGATAAAATCCATCGTGATCCTTTCCCACTTCCATTGCGGGATCTCGGGTTGTTGAAGTAACCCGGACGGTCTTTGGTGTTCGGCTTTGACTTTAGCGCAAGTCAAACATTTGGCAACGTAAGTAGCGACTTCCTTTTTGATGTTCGGCCACCAATATCGTTCTTTAAGGTCGTGGTACATCTTATTGGCGCCGGGATGAATCGAGTATCGCGATTTGTGGGCTTCGTCTAGGATGAGGTTTCGTAAATCGCCGTATCTAGGCACCCAAATTCTTCCGGCGTAATATCGAAGTCCGTTCTCCTTAACTTCGAATCGAGAGACGAGAATGTTTAAAAGTTCACGCCCGATGTGGTTGTCTTTAAGAGCCTCCTCTTGAGCTACCCGAATTTGGCTATTAAGGTTGGAGTGGATGGTGATGTTTAATGCTCAGACGCGAAGAGGTACCGTTCTTTCCTTTCGACTTAAGGCATCGGCCACTACATTTGCCTTCCCGGGGTGGTAACGAAGCTCACAATTGTAATCGTTTAAGGTTTCAATCCACCGTCGTTGTCTCATGTTTAGTTGCTTTTGATCGAAGATATGTTGGAGACTTTTGTGATCGGTAAAGATAGTACTTTTGGTACCAAGAAGATGATGTCTCCATAACTTAAGTGCAAAGATGACGGCACCGAGTTCAAGATCATGTGTCGTGTAGTTTCGTTCGTGGACTTTGAGTTGCCGAGAGGCATAAGCAATGACTTTCTTTCGTTGCATTAATACGCATCCATAACTGTTTTTCGAGGCATCACAATATACAACAAAATCATCATTGCCTTCGGGAAGTGACAAGATAGGAGCGGTGGTTAGCTTAGTTTTCAAGATTTGAAAAGCGGTTTCTTGTTCGGATGTCCAAACGAATTTTCGTTCCTTGTGAGTTAACGCGGTTAGAGGGCGAGCGATTAAGGAGAAATCCTTGATGAATTTACGGTAGTATCCGGCGAGACCCAAGAATTGACGAATTTGAGTAGGAGTAGTAGGAGTCTCCCATTTACTAATGGCTTCGATTTTTGCGGGATCGACTTTAATGCCTTGATCACTTACAACATGACCGAGGAATTGAACTTCCTTCAACCAAAATTCACACTTGGAGAACTTGGCATAGAGTTGTTCTTTTCTCAAGAGTTCGAGCACGAGTCGGAGATGTTCTTTGTGTTCCTCTTCGTTTTTAGAATAGATCAAAATATCATCGATGAACACGATAACGAATTTGTCGAGGTAAGGTTTGCACACGCGGTTCATGAGATCCATGAACACCGCCGGTGCGTTAGTGAGACCGAAAGGCATGACAAGGAATTCATAGCTACCATAACGAGTCCGGAAAGCGGTTTTGGAGACATCTTCCCCCTTAACCCTTAGTTGATGATAACCCGAACGGAGATCGATTTTTGAGTATACACGAGAACCTTGTAGTTGATCAAAAAGGTCATCGATGCGAGGAAGAGGATATCGGTTCTTAACCGTCAATTTGTTTAGTTCACGATAATCAATGCACATTCGTAGGGATCCGTCTTTCTTCTTGACGAATAAAATCGGAGCGCCCCATGGTGAATGGCTAGGTTGAATGAAACCACGGTCAAGTAACTCTTGGATTTGACTTTGTAATTCTTGTAATTCGGATGGAGCGAGTCTATACAGTGCACGCGCTACGGGTGCGGCTCCTGGAATAAGATCGATTTGAAATTCAACCGGTCGATGAGGTGGAAGACCCGGTAGTTCATCGGGAAACACATCGGAAAAGTCACTAACAATCGGCACATCATCGATGCGTTTCTCGTCGGCCTCGACTCTCTTAACGTGGGCAAGAATCGCGAAACAACCCTTGCGAAGTAGCTTTCGAACTTTAAGGCACGAAACGAGATTGAGCCCGGTGCAATTTTTGTCGCCATAGACAATCAATGGTTCACCATTCTCGATAGGAATTCGGATTGCGTGAAGATCCCAAATATGTGAGATTTATTTTTGACCATCCAATTCATACCGATTATTACATCAAAACTCCCTAATTCCATGGGTATCAAGTCAATTTCAAATTCCTTACCCAAAATGTTTAAAGTACACCCCCGGTAATATGTGTCGGCACTTAAGAGTTTTCCATCGGCCACTTCGATGAATAAGTAGTATCTAAAGGGTGTGGTGGAGTGCAAAGAGTAGGAGTCAAAGTCTTAGACACAAAACATTTATCGGCACCCGAATCGAATAAGCAAGTAACATAAGTGTTGTTGAGAAGAAACGTACCCGTGACTAGTTCGTTGTCATCTCGGGCTTCCTCGGTGTTAATGTTTAAGGCTCGGCCTCGGTTGTTGGGGTTGGCTTTCTTCTTCGGACATTCGTTCTTATAATGGCCCGTTTGGCCACATTCGTAACAAGTGACCGTTTTTGGAGGATTGGGCCCCTTTCGAGCGACGGGGGCGGTGCTTGTGCAATTGTTGGCCCTATGACCAACTGCTTGGCAACGGTGACAAATTAGCTTGTTACATTCGCCGTAATGATGTTTGTGGCACTTGTTGCACAAAGGTAAGTTTCCGACATAACCCTTCTTGCCGTCGTTGTTGAAGGGCTTTTTGGTGAAGGTGTTGTTGTTGTAGTTAGTTGATGGAGTGGCTTCCCATTTCCTTTTGTTGCCACCCGACTTGTCCTCGGCCTTAGGAGCCGGTACTACGATTTCGTCAACCGTTTCAATTAATTGGCGAGCCAGGTTCCTAGCGGCTTGATGAGTAGTGGGTTTGGATGACATCACCCCTTGTTTGATGCTTTTTGGAAGACCGAGCATGTAGAGCTCAATCCTTTGAGATTCGGGGTTAACAAGATTAGGACACATCAAGGATAGTTCAGCGAAGCGTTGATTATAAGCCTTAAGATCGTTTCCGACCGCTTTCAAAGCTCTTAGTTCTTCCTCGAGCTTTCGGGTTTCTTCGCGCGGAAAGTATTCGACAATCATCTTTTCCTTCAAATCGGCCCAAGAGAGGGCATGAGCTTCATCGGTACCCACCGATTGAACATAGGTGTTCCACCAAGTGAGAGCAACACCGGAGAACGTGTGGGTGGAGTATTTGACCTTGTCTTGATCACGACAACCGCTTATGCTAAAGACGGCCTCGGTTTGTTCAAACCAACGAGTAAGCACAACCGGTCCACCGGTTCCATCATAAGTGTGAGGTTTGCACCCCATGAAAGCTTTGTAGGAGCATCCCTCGTTTGAGTTACCGGCCCCATTGTTGTTGTTGTTGTTGTGGTTGTTGTTATTGTTATTGTTGTTGGAAGAGTGACCGGCCATGGCCGCATCTACGGCGGTAGCTATCATCCGTTCGAGAGCTTGTTCGGGAGTTTCATTGCGGCGTACACGACGAGGAGCCATTGTTCCTTTAAAACAAAAGAATACCGTTGGTTAGTATTCTAAATAATACTAACCGTGATATGGGATAAAGATAGAGAGAAAATTATCCTTGACTCGCCTTAGATTCTTTATGGCATAATGTCGGTATGTTCATATGAGTCACCGTAATATAATTTCCGGGAATTATATTACCCTAATTCATATGTGCATTCGACATTACATCATATAGTCAAGGTGGCGTGTCAATTAAATTATACAACGCAAGATTTAGATAGAATAAGAGTAGATATGAGTAAGAGAGTTCGAGTATAAATGCACAAATAGTCAAGTAATTCCTACGTCAAGTCTATATGCCGGTTGTAGTCTAGACTCACCAATGTACCCTAAGACTCGGGGTTGACACCAATGAACTCTAAATCCCTACAACCAAGGCTCTGATACCACTTGTAGCGACCCCGACAAATCGTCAAATGACGGCGTCATCTACGTATGGTCCCATTACATGGTCGTAAGTCTTTATAATAAAGTTTGACCGAAAAGTATGTCGCATTCATTTCATAAAGAAGGGTGTTTCAAAGTTTACAAAAGTAGTTTCCATAACAAGTACATAACAATGTTTAAAGTTTGTATGAAACACGTGCGACACGATTAAAAGTAGTCAAAAAGACGCTCCACGTATGCAAGTATACTCGACATCCAATGCAAGTATCAAATAGTATGAGCGGAAGCATGTATCACCTAAGTTCAAGGACCTGAGAAAAACATAGAGAATCTGTCAACGAAAACGTTGGTGAAATCATAGGTTTAAATAAGTAAATGAGTAATAGTAAGTTGAACCACAAGATTTGCAACATCGATAAAGCCATAGTACATTCTAAAAGTTAATATTCACGAGCACCCAATTATCAAAGCTTAACGTTCCGTCCGTTGAATACCCCATCAATTAGTGCTAGAACAACACTGTTCCCGAAAATATATTTCATTCGTAAACGGTAGCGAACCGTTTGAATGAGGGTTTGTCAAACCCATATGGCCATATAACATAAGTTCTCGCTTACACCATCTGATGTAACTAATGATAATCGGATTGAGGATTTTCGTTCTAAACTCGTATGTAGAATGTTTGTTTTCCCGTTCTTGTGTTCACTTAGTTCAAAAGAATCGTTTATGTTTTCTCATCCCAAAAGTAAGTTTAAAAGAGTAAAAGTGGGACTATGATCTCACCTTGTATGCACGAACCAAAAAGTACTTCGACAAGTAACGTGTGCAAAGAACAATGCTAGTCTTGACCTAAACAAATAGGTTGTATCAATAACGATAGTCACGAAGGGTCAAAGATGTTCAATTAGTCCTATGGCTCGTTACGACTCGATTATGTAGCATGTGAATCAAATTGTCACGTTTCATGCAAGATACAAGTATGAAAGCATGTTAGAACGATTGCACAACCATTTGGTTAAGTTTGATTAAAAGTCAACTTGGTCGGGTCAAAGTCAACGAAAAAGTCAACATGTTCGGGTCGGGTCCCGAACTATTTTTTCTGAGGTTTTTAATCATATATGAGCATGTTAGAACAAGTTTCATGTGAATCGGAGGTCTAGAACGTGCGAAACATTTTTCATAAAATGGACACCGGAGACAGAAGCTGGGCACGGCTTATGCCGCGCCGCGGCACCCTTCTGTCGCGCCGCGACAATAGGCGGGTGCTGGTGCCTGGTCTGTTTCACTTGTCCAACTTGATCCAAACTTCAAATAAGCATAAAACGCAAACCACAAACACTTAGGACTCGCACCTTATATCGTTGGAAAGCTCTTTTGACATAGAATGCAACTAAACACAATTTAACAATCAAAAACCTCATTTGTAACAACCGAGTCTTCCAACCAAGTGATCATTCAATGCCCACATTAATGCTTCAAACTCACCAATGCACATTTAATGATTTGGGCATTCAATGCATACATATGACATGCCATTTTGTAGG
Source organism: Rutidosis leptorrhynchoides (assembly GCF_046630445.1). Taxonomy (NCBI): domain Eukaryota; kingdom Viridiplantae; phylum Streptophyta; class Magnoliopsida; order Asterales; family Asteraceae; genus Rutidosis; species Rutidosis leptorrhynchoides. The sequence goes on from NC_092336.1 coordinate 373,858,645, forward strand.
TAATTGAGCATACAATACAACTAACAACTTACTAACAACAATTCATGGCAATCAATGCATCAAATAATCACTTCAAGTTCTTCAAACCCTAACTCAATTCCACCAAAAATCACTAATCAAGTTCTTAGAGTTTTCTCATGCAACCTACACATCAAATTGAAGCTAGTAACACTAGGAACACATTTAATACATGCATTCATAACATTTAACAACTTTTAATCAACCAAATCACCAAATTAAACACACCCAAGTTCATATTCAAACTAGTTACTCTAAATAACGAAATCAAGCATATAAATCATATAATCATGTTAGACTTGAGCCATAGACACTAATTAACAACTTTATAACTCAAAAATCTCAAGAACACATAAAATTAGTGATTTTAGAAAGTTACCCAAATGCAAAGAAATCGGTATGGAATCGAAGAGGAGATCACGAGGAGTTCAAATATGTAATTTGTTTTGATCGAATCCTTCTTGAACGAATTTGGATGATGAATTGCTTTATGGAGAAATTAGAGAAAAGGTGGAAGTAATTTAGAAAAAGGAAAAATGAAAGGATAATTGTGGGGAGGTGGTTGACTAGTCAAATGGCTAGTCACCATTTTGGGGTTTTGGCAAAACAAGTCCCTCAAGTTGTAATCGGGTGCGTTAATTTACCTAAACAAGATAAATTGAAACACGTATTAACGGAAGATGTTATATACATATAACGGAGTTTAAAATAGTATAACGGAGAAATAAACGGAAAAAAAGGCGGGATGTTACACCAGCAACTTCAATGAATCTGGACTTTCCGAAAAATCATTATATTCAGTGAAACCCCATCGTGTAATCATCTATACCCTGTAACAATAATTGCCATACCAATTACCGAGAATCAGCAATCAGTATTTCGAATCTCTTAACATTTCTACACCAATAGTTATATGTATACATATAACAATTATCTCCTAGAATTACGATCTTCAATTCTGAAATTTTGAAAAGCACCCAGCCTACGAATCAATACATTGAACTTTGAAAAAGCTGAATGAAGCAGCAGAAACTGTAGGCAACCGTAAACGACCTTAAATCGTCAGAAGTTTGATGATAAAGAATAGTATGTTGGAAAAGCTCAGAAAAGTTTAAAACTGAAAAACTGATTGAGCAAACTACGAAAGAGTCTCTGAACAAATCACAAGGACTAAACTTGTACATTAAGAATCTTGATGATTCTGTTTCTGATGAAATCTTTAGCAAATACCTTGCTTCTGACTTCAAACTCTTGCGGACAACTTTTCTTCACCATCTTTCGATATTAGAAATTCCAAGATATCATCGTATCTTTCATTATAAATATCCTCATATTTCTGAAGATATTTTTATAACTATTCTTATCTGAAATCATTAATCTCTTCGTGCTATCAGTGTTACATCATATAGAAACTGTTAGTTTCTATATTCTGTAAACTTTCGAGCTTAAAATATGAATGTTATTGAAGTAATGTTGGGAACTGATGCATGAGTTAGTATAATATAATGACACTTGATCAACGTGATTATATTACAGTAAGTCATGCTGAGTTTCTAAATGGGACATGATGATTCACAGATTATAACGTCATCATGTGCCATGTTACACGACTCTTACATTTTATCTGATATATAAACATATCAAGAACATATTTTCTTGATAGTTCTATCTTTCCCGGATATTCTGGTAATTTGACGAATCAAGATCGTGCTATTACCATTTCTTTCTTAGAACATTAACTATGTTCATTTCGAAATTCATATCTATGAATTCTGGACCGTTGCTCGCTTTACTAGAGGTTGAGAGGATAATAAAAAGGCAAAGAGATCTAAAATATAAGAGAAAATATAAAGCCTAATGACAACACCGAAATTACAAATCGTGGATATCAGTACGTATAGCAATATAAAGACACGGGAGGATTATAAATACAATAATCCCTAGAGCATAATAGAAATAAACAGATTCTTCAGGTGGGAGTTGGAAAAGAAGAACGATCATTGCGATAGTTAGAATAAGAACAAGGATCAGAACAGGGTTAAGCATTTTCATAAATCTTTTGAATTTGGGAATTGAGTATAGAAGTGGTGAAAACTAATGGAACGGAAAAGGTAAATTGATAAAGGAAATATCGGACAAAGCAATCGAGGCAGATGGTCGCATTTAATTAAAGAGATTCTATTTTCCTTATTCGCCGAAGAATCAAATCTTTTAGATTTTAAAGATTTTCTGTGAATCTCTTGAATTCCGGAATTCAACCAAGGCAAAGTCAAAAGTTAAAACGAAACTTCATTTATTCATTTCACTCTTTTGTGATAGCTTCATTCGTGCTCTTCGAATAATCGAATTATTTTATCTGTATTATTCAATAATGATAAAACTCTATTTATCAGCTCATATTCGTCAGGAAAACATATTTATTGTTAGCCATGACGACCTCACTCAAATTTCGCGACGAAATTTCTTTAACGGGTAGGTACTGTGATGACCCGGGAATTTCCGACCAAATTTAAACTTAATCTTTATATGATTTCGATACGATAAGCAAAGTATGTAATGTTGAGTCTAGAAAACATTGGAACGATGTTCATATATTCAATTGACCTTCGACTGCTCTCGACGATTCACTAACAATTAATTGTAAATAGATATGTGTGTATGTATATATAAATAATAATTCGAAATATAATTTGAAGTATTATATGGTGTTGTTATTAAAAATTAATAAAATAAAAATAGGGTATTATAATAATTATTATTTAAAATATATCTATATATATAAATAAAGTATGTTGAAAATAAATATTTAATGATTGTAATACTCGTTTGATGTCCCGATTGATACTAAGCAAGTTTAATTCAAACTTATATGATTTTAAAATAAACGGTGATCTAAAAATGAGTTATATAAGTTATAGTCTTATTAAAAGTATATTTAGGATCTAATTATTTAATTTTAACACTTTTATATTTTACTCATAAATGAGAGGGACAGTTGATGTACTTTTATTTATTAAATTAATGACTAAATTTTATACCATGATGACTAAAATAAATAAAGATAATTATTATAAAAATATGGAATTTCTCTGAAGACTTTTTATTCGCCACTGAGTGAACAACAGGGCACGATATTATAGTCCGTGAAAACTGTCGGTAGAATCATACAAAATCACGGATGCTAAACTATTGGTTCACTATGCTTACATGTTCTTTTAACATATGATATAGATTATCATATTCATTATATTTATTATTATATTAATGATTTTGTTTTTGTCTGCCACTAACTTATATTCTAGCTACTTGTATGAACATTAACCGAATCTATTACTAACAACTTACACTGTTTCTTTCTGTATATACTTTAATCTTTTAACTTTATGTTACCTCAACCTTTTGACATATATATATATATATATATATATATATATATATATGGGATATATGAATGCAAATATCACTTACCTATTTTTTTTGCTACCTGCTCAAATCAAACCCACAACAAACCTTACCACCTTTATCATTTCCAAAGCACCATAGAACAATAACCATCCCAATCAAATTTTCTGTTTCCATTTCCTGTCCATCGATTTCCTTCACCTCCACAACCACCATTCCATCGTAACCCTCACCAACAATTGCAAACTACTATGTTTCTATTTCTATTCCTTTCGAACGAAACCGAACCATCATGGTTATTAATGTTATTAACGAGACACAAACCCACAAATATATCACCTACTATTTCGAGCTACTATTGTGTATCATCCTCACCCTCATCAACCATCCCCATAAACAACCACCCATTTAACTACTACCGAGACCAACGACCACCATTTGAAACTCCATTAACACAGACCCATACAATCCTCGTTGTTACGTGTTCCGTTCAATTCTTGTTCTTGTTTTAAATCGAACATCCCTATTATTGACAAGATGATATGATACATAAAATAACAATGATGTTATATAATATATTTTTTTACTAGCGTTAACTACTGTTTCTGTTCAAATTCATAACCAAACCATCACTCCAATTCACTATGTCTGTTTACTCTTGATTCTAATCGATTTACAACCCAAAACCACCAACTAGCTGCCACTCGTTTCTGTTTCTTGTTCCAATCGAAAAGATCACCAAACCAAACTCCCATTGTTACTGCATTTTTTTGTTTCTGTTTTCACACAACAACATGACCTTCGAACCAAAACCCACTTAAAAGAAGATGAATAGCACTGTTGGTGATCGTGGTAAAGGATGATGATGATGTTATACTCCTGCAGTTATACGCGCCTTTAAATAATAATAACCGTAAGTTTTTGATGCCAGATGATTGGATATATTTTTTTTTCTGCTATTCGATTATTCTTATTTTACCAAACAATATCCCATGATCCTTTTTGGGCTTTCAATCTATCTAGGCCTTAAACAAAATAGGTTTGGCTTAGTGGACTTATGGACTGTTTTCATTGTTGGACTCGTCAAAATAGTAATTGGGCCAAAAACCAATCGTAACTAGTTAGTGGAGAACGAGAAAGGAGATAATGCTTGAATGATGATAAAAGATACATGTACGATGATGAGGTACTGTTATTATGTTATCAGTATGATGATGATTCGAGAGGATGATGAAGATAATACGATTGGATAATAATTAGATGATGAGTAAGGTTGATGATGCAATAATGATCATACGATAATCGAATGATGATAATCAAGAGTTGATAATATAAAGATGATGATCACGAAATAGATGGTTATGATGATGTGAATATGAGGATGATGATGATTGTAATTTTATGTAGTTAAGAATCGTGATGATTATAATTCGTTAAAGATGATGAAGAATAAGAAAAAGGGAAACAGAAGGAAACGGGTTAAATTAAAATAGATTAGGGATTAGATCAGAAAAGTAATAGTAGTGCAATGGTTTGGTGGGTGTGCGGGTGTTCGAGAGGTTGTGGGTTCGAGTCCCAGCTTGGACAGCTTATTATTCTTTTTGGAGTCTTGAAGGTAGTCTCATGTTATTTATTTATTTATTTATTATTATTATTATTAATAATAATAACTATTATTATTATAGATTGTTATTGTTATTGTTATTATTGTTATTATTGATTGATATTATTATTAGGTATTAGTAATATTATTAGTATTATTATCATTGTTATTATTATGATTATGAATGTGAATATTATGAATATTATTATAATTTCTATAAAAATCAAAAAAAATTATTATTTGTTCATTAAAAACTAATACTTTTATCATTTTATATGTTATAATATTATTATTAGTATCATTATGATGAATATGTTTATTATTATTATTATTATGAAGATAATACAAATTATTATTATTTTCATAAATATTAGTATTATTATCACTTTATAAATATTAGGACCATTATTATTAATATAAGTATATTATTAGTATTAATATCATTAACTTTATCACTAATGAAACCATAACCATTAATATCTTAATTAGTAATATTAAGTATTATAATTATTGTCATTTTTATTATTATTAATATGACTCTAGTCATATTATAAATATTATTTTGTAAACAAAAGATTATGTATATAAAATAAATATAATAACCATAACTTAAATATATAGATACTTTACTTAAAATATACAAAATGAATATATAATAAAATATATAAGTTATTAATATAAAAATTATCACTAATAATAATATAAATAATTGTCCGATTACGATTATACGTATTAATGAATATACAAATGATATAGGTTCGTGAATCCGAGGCCAACCCTGCATTGTTCAATATAGTCATATGTATTTTTACTACAAAATACATTAGGTGAGTTTCATTTGCCTTTTTACCCTTTATATTTTTGGGCTGAGAATACATGCGCAACTTTTATAAATGTTTTACGAAATAGACACAAGTAATTGAAACTACATTATATGGTTGAATGATCGAAGCCGAATATGCCCTTTTTTGCTTGGTAATCTAAGAATTAGTAAACCGATCTACTAATTGATGCGAATCCTAAAGATAGATCTATTGGGCCTAACGAACCCCATCCAAAGTACCGGATGCTTTAGTACTTCGATGTTGTTTTTATCATGTCCGAAGGATTTCCCGGAATGATAGGGGATATTCTTATATGCATCTTGTTAATGTTGGTTACTAGGTGTTCAATCCATATGAATGATTATTTTTGTCTCTATGCATGGGACGTTTATTTATGAGAACTGAAAATGAAAATCTTGTGGTCTATTAAAATGATGGAAATGATTATTTATGTTAAACTAATGAACTCACCAACCTTTTAGTTGACACTTTAAAGCATGTTTATTCTCAGGTACGAAAGAAATCTTTCGCTGTGCATTTGATCATTTTAAAGATATTACTTGGAGTCATTCATGACATATTTCAAAAGACGTTGCATTCGAGTCGTTGAGTTCATCGAGATTATTGTTAAGTCAATTATAGTTAGATATATTATGAAATGGTATGCATGCCGACAACTTTCGATGTAATGAAAGATTGACTTTTCAAAAATGAATGCAATGTTTGTAAAATGTATCATATAGAGGTCAAGTACCTCGCGATGTAATCAACTGTTGTGAATCGTTTATAATCGATATGGACTTCGTTCGGATGGATTAGGACGGGTCTCTACATGGCTGATCCCGAAAAATCGGGACGTTGATGATGACCTGATTGGCATTGATAAATTCAAAAAGGTTGCACGAAAAAGAAATGCCAAATTCATGGTCAAATACGACAAAAAGAGGGCAAAGCTGTATACTGAGCGGGCAGATAGGATTAAACGGATGACTCCCGAAGAAATGAAAGATTATCTTGCATCTACTGAGTCAGGGGGAGGAGTTAGAGCTGACATTTTTATGAAGTGGTTAGATGCTATGTTAGAAACCAGCTCATCTTCTCGCCCAACATCTTCTGCACAGCCAGCTACACAACATAAGCCAGCAGAAGCAATCAATCTTGATGATGATGATATTCAGGGGGGAGCATCTTGCTATCGTTCCCTACCTACCTCCACTTGAACCAGTATCAACACAAGAACCATCAGCTGAACCCATACCCATAAATAAACAAAGGGTGAAATCTGCTCCTAGGGACAATCAGCCCCTAAGGAAAGGACCCTTATTTGAGGCAGCTGATGAAGATACTGAGTTGGTTGTTGATGTGTGCGAGGGGTACTAGGAAATAGTATTATTTTTACAACGAAATACTATTAAATATGATACAATTTTACACAATATATTTATTTATTTATAGAATTGATATACCTAAACCTTGCTACAACACTTATACGCAGTGTACCTAATCGTACAGTAGTGTAGTTTTTAGTAAGTCCGGTTCGTTCCACATGGAATCTTTTAAACAAGCTTAACGATATATTAGTTTTAAATTTATAAAAATACAAATATATATAAGTAATATTATTATTATAAAAAGGGGGTTTTTACCGTTTAATGACCGGTTTGTCGATTTTTAAAACTTTAGTCGCAGTTAAAACCTAATGTAAAATATTAAAAATAAATACAACTTAATTTTAAACGTAAAGTAAATAACGATAATGAAATTGCGATAAATAAAATTGCGATAAAATAAAATTGCTATAATTAAAAAGTACGATAATTAAAAGTGCAATTAAATACAATGACAATAAATAAAAGTGCAATAATTAGAAGTGCAATTAAATATGAAAATAAAGAAATTATGCTTATTTAAACTTCCGTAATCATGATGTTTGACGTGTTGATTTTAGTTTTATGCCCATGGGTTAATTGTCATTTGTCCTGGATTATTTAATATGTCCGTCTGGTTTTTGTCCATAACAATCCATCAGTCATAAATATAAAGTGCGAGTGTTCTCGTCAAATTATCCTTATATCCGAAGTCAAATATTTTAACTAATTGGGGACTTAAACTGTAACAAGGTCTTAATACTTTGTTTAATAATTATACCAAGATATCGACTGCGTGTAATCCAAGGCTTTAATACTTTGTTAACAATTACGCCAAGTGTCCTTGTACATAATTTCACCCCTGTTTTAATAATTCTACAGACTATTAATCCATTCCCGTGTCCGGTTAAATGAACGATTATTCGTACATATAAATACCCCGCCCATCGTGTCCGATTGAGTGTATATGGTTATTTATGGGTATGTCCAATTGTAAATCTTTATATTAAAATTAACAAACTATCATTTAGTTAAACAAATATAAAGCCTGTAACGACCCTACTTTTTCCGCTATCTTTTGCCGTTAATTATTTAACGACCGTTAATTATTTTTCGTGCCACGCCATTTCTATGACCTATATTATTATTTTTGTAATTATATATTAATTATTATGTGTTATATGAATATTTGTATTCATATCTTTAATTGTACGTTTCTACGTGTCGCGGATTTCTATCCGGCGAATCTTTTCGGTTTTCAAACCAACGGTCGAACTTTTGGAATTTTTAAGTCCTAATTATTTTAAATATGATATTTTGATGTCATATGATTATATATAGTGTTTATATATTTTATTCGTCGCGTATTTATTATCTCTTCGAAAAATCAATCGCGTAGCGGCGTTTTCGCGTTTCGGGTTTCGTTCGGGCGTTCGGGCCACTAGGATTTTGTCATTTATCAAATTGGGCCACTATGGGGCCCACCCCATTCAGTTCTTGGCCGAAATTGTCAAGGAGGGGGGTATACCCCATTCATTTTTGCAATACTCCTCATTTTTACATTTTATTCCTAATTTTATCAAACCTAATTTTAGATATTTGCTCTCTTCCTCCCCTTTTGCTCCCTTGAGCCGTCGCCACTTCCCCCACCAACATCATCATCATCAATTAATTTTAAAGCTTGGATCAAGGATTGATTAACACCAACGCTTTCCTCTCAATCTCCTCTACGCGATAACATCCATTGATTATTGATTAGGGTATAAACCCTAACCCTAGAACTTTTGATTTTTCATTTATTTTCTGTATTTTTATGATTATTTAGTAGTATGATGTTTGTGGATTATTGTAATGGTGTTTGTATGCATAGATGTACTCATAATCACATGTTTTCGGTTTGTAAAATTCTGGACAGCAGCTTTTTCGTGTGTTTCTGATATGATGACTGATATAAATGTTAAAATAATGTATCTAGATGAGTTCCTCTCATCAAGACGTTAATTTTAGACTCCGGATTCATGTCGTTTCGATTCCCGGAACCCTAATTATGATCAAAGTGGTATTTTGTTAAGATTGAAATGTGATTTTGGTATGAACCAGGTTTGGTCCGACTTTGTGACCATATTTGGTGACTTTAGGGTGTGTTAGTGTGTTAGAACTGATGGTGGGGCGAACTTTCATGTTCGGGTCATCTCAATCCAAGCCACGAATCACCCGTTACGTCTAAAACACGTTTTTGATTGAATTAAAGTTCCAAGTAGTGTATTGGCTGTATATCACGACTTGTGGGCTGTTCTTGGTGTGTTCTTGAGTGTACCAAAGTGTCGGGTGGTTTGCTTAGGCGGAGATATATGTAAGGCTCGCCGAAAACCGACACCCGGGGCTCAAGATACGACCCGATGAACTTTTGATTAAAACTTATGGTTAAATATTAAAACTTATGAGAAAAATAATGATTTTCATTATTGATTAATTACTTATGATATAAGAAGTAATTATTATTATTTAAGACTTATGATATATATTTATTATATCATTTAATTATGACTTATGATTTAATTAACATTTTAATTAAACTTATGATTAATAATACTTTTATTATTAATGAAAAATACTTATGATAAGTATTAAACTTATATTATGAGATTATTATTATTATAGGACTTATAATAAGGATTAAATAATTATTTAATTATTATAAGACTTAGTTATTATTTAATTATTAAATACTTATGATTTAATAAGTATAATTAGAAATTTATGATATGATTAATAATTCATTATTAATTAATAATACTTATGATATGATTTAAAATTTATTATTAATTAATAATACTTATATTATGACTAATATTTAATTAATTAATTAAATACTTATGTTATATTAATTATATCATTTAAACTTATCTAAACTTTAATAATTCATTTTTATTTAATTAAACTTATGTTAAGACATAATTATACGCTTCTGACTTTAATAAACATTATAACCTATGTTATTATTATAACTTACACTTTTCAAATTAATGTTGACTATGTTTGAACAAGGTTGACTTTTGAGTTGACTTTTGGTTGACTTTGACTTTCAGTTGACTTCTGTTGACTTTCTAAATAAGGAAACTTTCCTAACTTCAAAACTTTCTAAAAATAGAACTTTCTAAATTTGGAAACTTTCCAAAAATAGAAACTTTCCAAAAATAGAAACTTTCCAAAAATAGAAACTTTCCTAAAATAGAAAACTTTCCAAAAATGGAAACCTGCTAAAAATAGAAACTTTCTAAAAATAGAAAGTGTGTGTCCGTATGCTGTTCCAGTCAAACCGATACTTGCCGAGTGTTATTCTATGTCTACTTGCAACATGTACAATAGCTATCATACTAAGACTTGACCTAAGTTAGTTATTTATATCGGCCTGCTTTATTTATAGGTCGGCGTTGTGATCTTTCTTGATCACTTTACTTTATTTGCTGTTCGCTTGTTTGTGAGATTTCTTCAGTTGCTATTAAGGTGAGTTATAGTCCCATTTTTCTATCTTAAATCTTTTGGGATGAGAATACATGCAATTTATTTTATATTTTGGACACAAGTGAAAGTTGGTTTAAATTATTCATTGTGAGTTGAACAAAAATATTCCCTAGTCTGGTAACTGTAATCGCGCGAATCCTACGGATAGATCTATCTGGTTTGACAACCCCATTTCGAGCTAGTCGCGCTAGCAATTTGTTATCGGAATGTTTAGTACTTCGTATTTTGTTGTAGATACACTTGTTCGGTGTATATTATTTATTGTGTTTGGCAAGGGTAAATAAATGGTTAAGTGGTTACCAGGTGGCTCACGGAAAATGGAATAATGTTTTATTATATGTTTTCTAGCATATAATTTGGTGGTTCAAAAAGGAGTTTTTATGTTTTCAAACATAAATTTTTATTGTTTAAATTAAATATTGTTTGCAATATTAAACCTATAATTCACTCAACATTTTTGTTGACAGTTACTCGCATGTTTTATTCTCAGGTTCATGATTGATTGCTTCCGCTGTGCTTAGAGAGTCTGCATATTTATGATGGCAGCTTTTGTTAAACATTAACTTGCATTCTATTTTGTTACATTAAAAAGTGGTTGTTTGTTGACTTTATTTTGGTCAACTTTTGGTTAAAGTATTATTGTATAGTTTTTCTAAACTTATACATTTTAGTAGATTTCCTTTATAGGAAATCATTTTTAAATAAAGAATGCAAGGTTGTTTTATTAAATTCATATAGAGTTTCGATCAAGCTGTGGGACCAAGTGACGGAGCCGTTAAGTGTTTTGACGGAGTCGTCACAAAGCCCATTAATAGCCCATAGTCTAATTTCCACAAGTGTCGTTCTTTTGTCCAAACCCCAATTATGGTACAAAGCTCAATTACCCAATTTTAATATTTTTAGTCAAACATCACGATTACTTCGGCATTAAATAAGCATAATAATAACTTAGCTACGAGACATTAATGAAAATAACATAAACATAACTTACAGTGGGTGTTATTAGCGTAGTGGTACACTGACAGAGTTTCGACTTACAAAATCTTAAAACATTCGACTAATCGATCCTTATTATTATCACTAACTTAAAATTAAAATTACAAATTGAGATTACGATTTGGAGTGATACTTGATACATAAAAATGGGGAAAGAAAAATATATATAAATATAAAGGTCTCTCAAAACCGTCGAATTGCATGGGCTTTTATAGAATTCTATGCTCCGCGAGTGCGGTTGATTTTACTCTTCAGAGCTCCGCGAGTGCGGAGCCCACAATTTCAACTCACCAAACCAGGATCCTAAGCTGCCGACGGTTTTTATTATAAATATAATATAAATATATAATTAATTATATATTATATTATATTTATATACATAATTAATTTATAATTTCCGATCTGTTGCGTCGTACGTTGAATGCTGGTTCATGTCTCGGTTCCGGATTTTTGAACGTCCTTGCGTACAATTTAATATTTTGTATTTTGCATTTCGTGTCTTGTACTTTTGTAGTTTTGAGACGTTTCTCATCAATAATTGGAACCACTTTGATTGTATTTTGTACTTTTGATCTTTTTGGTCGTTTGCGTCTTCAATTCGTCGAATCTGTCTTTTGTCTTCACCTTTTATTATTTAAACGAATATCACTTGTAAATAGAACAATTGCAACTAAAAACTTGTCTTTCTTGAGGAATAATGCTATGAATTATGTGTTCGTTTTTAGCATTATTAAATATTCCCACACTTGAGCATTGCTTGTCCTCAAGCAATATAGTCTTGAAATAAAAATACTAGAATCACTTCTTTATTCTTCACACTTTGTACGTCAGTGATTTCTATACGGCGGTATAAACAATGGTAGTAACGTTGTGGTTTACAGTCCCACATGACTATAAAATTTAGATCCTTCAAGGAAATTGGATCTTTATGAAAATATTTGATCTTTTGAAAATTAAATCTAGCTTTTACCCTAGATAAGTTTTCCGGAATAACCCTTCACCGGTGTTTGCAAATTGTTTTTGTGGGCTTGGTGGGTTTCAGATTTGAAAATTTTTAGCTCAATACTTGTGGTTTTGTGTCACCCACTTGCTAACCTTGTATTAGGAAAGAAACACGTCCAGCATACTTGCTCCGTATATTACCTTTCGGTAAACTACCATCCGGTTGTAAAGGAAAGCGTTGAACAAGCAACTGTTAAGGCAATGTCCCCTGACATGCTTTTAATTATGGTCTATAACATGTCAGATGCAATTACTATCCTTGGTAGGAGCAATAGTAAAGCTCACCCTTATAATTTTTTGGTCTGGCACAAGGTCCTGTCTTTGACCATGCTATGCAACCACCGTTCTTACAGTTGACACCTGATTTGGTTCAGGTGACCTAATGAATTTCAGGTGAATTCCTAGGATTTTACGTTCAATAGTAATGAACGCATTGAAAATGGGTTTTCAGAAATACATTCGTTTTTATTTTTGATCAAAATATTTTCTCGTTCAAGCTCGAGTTTAGATATCATCGAATTCCATGAGTTTGTAATTCTCAATCTTTAAGGTCAATCTCAAGGATTGAGTAATATCAGGCTTAAAAGCTGATTTTTAATCTTTAAGGAGATTATCCTTTCTGGGAGTCTGATTCATTAGTCTTATCAAGCTAATTTGCACGGCGCCCTCCCCATTTTACGAGACAAGTCCTCTCATGGATAGGATAAGTCTGACCACATGGCGACCCTGTTTGATGCTGAGATCCGTGGATTTCCTGCTGATTTTAGAGATGACTTTTCTAGATTTTTCGTCAACCTACAGCTGGTCTGGACGACAACTTCATGACCTAAATCAAGAAATGCGTTTCTTTTTCGGAAGACTTTACTTCCTTTAAATGATGGAATTGATTCATCGTGTAGCTCCATCTTTCTTTCAAATATATTAAAATTTACCGGGTAAAACGGTTAATTTTATCCAAAACAAAAGTATCTTCAATTATTTGTACAAAAATATGTGATATATATTTTAAATAACTTGGTAAATTTTTCCCACACTTGGCTTTTATTTTCCTTTTTATTGTCCTCTATTCCATTTTAAATGAATTCTAACATTTTGGGTTGTTTCTCAATTTATGTCCTTTCCGAGGTAACAATAATTTCGGTGTTAACACCTAGTTTTATCGTTCATAAATATGTATAAATATGATTTTGAGTTCATTTAATTGAAAATTTTGAAAAATTTTACTAGAAGTGGGTAGTCAGTATATAAGACTAGGGTTGTTCTTTGTTATCAGAGAGCACTAGATTCTAATACAACTACTAAGACTTGACCTAAGTTAGTTATTTATATCGGCCTGCTTTATTTATAGGTCGGCGTTGTGATCTTTCTTGATCACTTTACTTTATTTGCTGTTCGCTTGTTTGTGAGATTTCTTCAGTTGCTATTAAGGTGAGTTATACTCCCATTTTTCTATCTTAAATCTTTTGGGATGAGAATACATGCAATTTATTTTATATTTTGGACACAAGTGAAAGTTGGTTTAAATTATTCATTGTGAGTTGAACAAAAATATTCCCTAGTCTGGTAACTGTAATCACTGGTTTCTACTGGTGAACGCGAATCCTACGGATAGATCTATCGGGTTTGACAACCCCATTTCGAGCTAGTCGCGCTAGTAATTTGTTATCGGAATGTTTAGTACTTCGTATTTTGTTGTAGATACACTTGTTCGGTGTATATTATTTATTGTGTTTGGCAAGGGTAAATAAATGGTTAAGTGGTTACCAGGTGGCTCACGGAAAATGGAATAATGTTTTATTATATGTTTTCTAGCATATAATTTGGTGGTTCAAAAAGGAGTTTTTATGTTTTCAAACATAAATTTTTATTGTTTAAATTAAATATTGTTTGCAATATTAAACCTATAATTCACTCAACATTTTTGTTGACAGTTACTCGCATGTTTTATTCTCAGGTTCATGATTGATTGCTTCCGCTGTGCTTAGAGAGTCTGCATATTTATGATGGCAGCTTTTGTTAAACATTAACTTGCATTCTATTTTGTTACATTAAAAAGTGGTTGTTTGTTGACTTTATTTTGGTCAACTTTTGGTTAAAGTATTATTGTATAGTTTTTCTAAACTTATACATTTTAGTAGATTTCCTTTATAGGAAATCATTTTTAAATAAAGAATGCAAGGTTGTTTTATTAAATTCATATAGAGTTTCGATCAAGCTGTGGGACCAAGTGACGGAGCCGTTAAGTGTTTTGACAGAGTCGTCACAGTTGGTATCAGAGCTCTGGTTGTAGGGAATTAGGCTGCATTGATGTCGTTACCCGGGTCAATAGGGTACATTAGTGAGTCTAGTCTACAGCCCGGCCTATTATATATTATTATATGTGATTATTTGTGTCGTGTTGGTATGTATATTGTTATCATACATACATTTCTATTATGTTCTGAATCCGGGAGGAACTTCCATTCCGATTTAAACGTATTCTCCGACTCATGCGAGTTCATCTTTTAAAGGAACACCTCGGTTAGTGAAACCGAGGGGGTGTCATTCTTGACTTCTGGAATTCTCGACATTTCTATGTCATAATTAGTGTTTATTGATATAACGTTTAAGTTACATTACGTGTTCTAGAATTCTCGGCATTTCTATGTCATCTATTATGGTTATGTATATAACGTTTGAGTTATATTACGCGAGATGTCATTCTTGACTTCTAAATGCTCGGCATTTCAATGTCAGCTATTATGTTTAGGTATATAACATTTTTGTTATATTACGTGCATTTGTGCCGTTGTGCCTATGTGCTTTGGTTGTTGAAACGGAAAACGTCATTCTTACTTTTAGAGATTCTTGGTACTTCGAAGACATTTTTATGTCATCGTTACTCCTATTCATTACTTTCGATGTCTTTGTCTCTTGTGCTATCCTTAGCACATTGTTAAGAAATTGTTTTAGGGAAATTGTGTTGAAATTCGAGATTGACCACGTGTCCTGACCTTATGTAGTGATATTGGAATGGAACTATGAGTTAGTGAAATATAATGGCGTCAGGCCAACGTGATTATATTACTTTAATTCATAAAAAGTCCCAATATTGTGACATGAGGAATAGAAAGCGAGTCAAAGAAAATTTGTACACCACTCATTCGGAAATTCTAACGTTATTACATGAGTAAGGAAGATACTCATTATCTTATTTGTTGATATGCGAGAGACTCATCTAAACCAAACTACCTACCCCATGTTTTATCATTTATAATTCGCTTGTTAGTGACAGCTTCGCACGTGAATAGTTTTGACCCAAGGACTTGTGTTCTGATAAAAGTCAAGACATTATTTAACACATTGGTTTTCATGACCTCGTAGCATTTATTGAAGAGATGTCGCAAGACGATTCAAGTCCATCACCCGAGCTTTAACGATCTTACTTCAACTCGTAACCTCTGTGATGCGGATACCCTGCTTTTCATTAAAAAGTTTTACACATTTGTGTAATTGGGCGGTTCTCACGAGATTTATGGGCGAATAGAAGTAATGAAATACTTTGTCATGTATACTATTTATAAAATCATATATGTACGTATGAATTCAAATGGATAAATTTACCCTTACCTATTTTGGCTAGTATACACTAATTTATACCTTCAAAATTATTTTAAAACCACTCTTATTGAGTTGTCTAGTTAACTCAAATTGATTTACGTAAAATGGTACACGTTGTACATACTTCTAAATTTACTAAGAGCTTCGCTCCATTTATGGGGTTACATTAGACGTTTAAAGCTTTTTCAAAACTTCTTTGATTGATTACATTAGAATTTTCGCATTACTCTACAGAGTGTTTGGATCACATTTCTTCTCATCCTCCGTTTAAGGATGAAAATTTACCATTAAGTCCATTGATAGAAATTCTTACACCAGTTTGGATGCCGGTTTTATAAAATTTGTTGGAAAGTCTTTGCGCTCATAGAATTTTCCCTCTTATGGTTGGACATGGCCGAAACGCAGACCGATAAATCAAGTTTCTGGGGTACACTCGATGGTCACCTTATTGTAGAAAAGGTGCTAGGTGGGTTTCTACCCCAACTGTTGTTATAATGGGTATCATGGATATATTACTCTAGACCGTTTGAGGAGTTTCTACTCTCAATTTTCGCTGTCAACCGCAACACCCTCGTAAACATCAATCCTAGGATTCGATACTTTAGGGTGCACGAAATTATTTTTGGAGATTCATCTCACCTGGAGTCGGCCATTCTTTATAACCCATGATTCGCGTTCTTTTCATCCGCACATAAATTTAAGAATATGGATGAATCCTAGACTTCCTCGCTCATTGTACAAGGAAGTTCACTCTCGTTGAATTATCACACCTTTCATACGTCTTCCTCTCGGAAATATAATGAAAATTTACTTTGGAGTCCATGATCCTCGTTAACTCCTTTGAGAGAATTGCCTTAAATATCTATGCCACCGATGTGACTACTCCATATTTATTTCTTCCTTCATTATTGCAACTTTATTTCATCCGTCCCAGTTCGTCCCCTTGGGGAGCTCCCGTTTTGTTCGTTGAGAAGAAAGATGGTTCATTTCGTTTGTGTATTGATTATCGTGAATTGAACGAGCTTACTGTTAAAAACCGTTACCCTCATCCGAGAATTGATGATCTGTTCGATCAACTTCAAGGTTCGTTCGTTTATTATAAGATTGATCTTCGTTCCGGTTATCACCAATTACGCACTAAAGAAACTGATATTCTGAAAACCGCTTTCTGTACCCGTTATAGTCACTTTGAATTTCTTGTTATGCCGTTCAGATTGACAAATGCACCTGTTGTGTTCATGGACCTCATGAACCGTGTGTGTAGACCCTATCTGGACAAATTCGTTACTGTTTTCATCGACCACATCCTTATTTATTCTAAGAGTGATGAAGGGCGAAGAACATTTGAAGTTAGTGCTTGATCTGTTGAGGAAAGAAGAGTTGTACGTTAAGTTCTTTAAGTGTGCTTTCTGGTTAAGAGAAGTTCAATTTCCTCGGACATATTGTTAGTAAATAGGGAATACAAGTTGATTCTGCTAAGATTGAGGCGATTGAAAAGTGGGAAGTTCCGAAAACTCCTACTCAGATTCGCCAGTTTCTAGGATTAGCAGGCTATTATAGAAGGTTCATTCAAGATTTTTCACGAGTAGCGAAACCTCTGACTGCTTTAACACATAAGGGGAAGAAATACAAGTGGAAGAGTGAACAAGAGTCTGCTTTCCAAACTCTGAAGAAGAAGTTAACTTCTGCACCGATATTATCACTACCTGAGGGTAATGATGATTTTGTTATCTATTGTGATGCTTCGTGTCAAGACTTTGGTTGTGTTTTGATGCAACGAAAGAAAGTTATTGCGTACGCGTCACGTCAGTTGAAGATTCACGAGCAGAATTACGTAACCCATGATTTAGAGTTGAGAGCTGTTGTGTTTGCGCTTAAGATTTGCAGACATTATCTATATGGGGTCAAAGGTACATTGTACACTGATCACAAAAGTCTTCAACATATTCTTGATCAGAAACAGTTAAATATGAGGCAACGAAGATGGGTTGAGACGTTAAATGATTATGATTGCGAACTTTTATATCATCCGGGAAAGGCCAATGATGTGGCTGATGCATTAAGTCGTAAAGAAAGGGCTGAACCTCGCAGGTTTAGGGCCTTGAATATGACAATTCAAACAAACCTCGCTAGGCAGATCCTTGAGGCACAATAAGAAGCCTTGAAGGAGGAAAATTTTGTAACGGGAAGGTCCGAGGCTTGAGTAAACAGTTAGAGGTACAAACCGATGGTACTCGGTATTTTGCGGGATGCCTTTGGGTTCCGAAGTTTGGTGATCTACGAAAACTTGTTTTAGATGAGGCTCATAAGTCTAGGTACTCTATTCATCCTGGTTCAGGAAAGATGTATCATGATCTTAAGGAGCTGTATTGGTGGCCTAATTTGAAAGCTGATGTGGCTACGTATGTGGCTAAGTGTTTGACCTGCGCTAAGGTTAAAGCTGAACATCAGAAACCGTCTGGACTTTTGGTGCAACCTGAAATTCCCGAGTGGAAGTGGGAAGGTATTAAGATGGACTTTATTACGAAGTTACCGGGAGTTGTGGGTGGTTATGATACCATTTGGGTGATTGTTACCGACTCGCTAAGTCAACTCTTTTCTTGCCAATTAAGGAAACATATTCAATGAAGAAGTTTACTCGTTTGTATTTGAAGGAGATTATTTCGAGACATGGTGTTCCCGTATCGATTATGTTGGACTGAGGCAGTCCTAACAAGGTGCTCTAGGAACTAAATTGGATATGAGCACCGCTTATCATCCACAGACGGATGGTCAGAGTGAAAGGACCATTCAAACGTAGAAAACATGTTAAGAGCGTGTGTTATTGATTTTGGAAATGGGTGGGATAAATATTTGCCGCTGGATGAGTTTTCTTATAACAGCAGTTATCATGCAAGTATTAAAGCCGCACCATTTGAAGCTCTGTATGGTAGAAAGTGTAGGTCTCCTGTCTGTTGGAATGAGGTTGGGGATGCTCAACTCACATGACCAGAGATCATTCACGAGACTACCGAGAAGATTGCACAGATTAAGGAAAGATTGAGAACTGCCAGGAGTAGGCAAAAGAGTTATGCTGATAAGAGAAGGAACGATATCGACTTTCAGGTCGGTGATCGTGTTATGTTGAAAGTTTCACCTTGGAAGGGTGTGGTACGTTTTGGTAAAAGGGGAAAGTTGAATCCTCGAATTGTTGGACCTTTTGGGATTATTGAGAGAGTTGGATCAGTGGCTTATCGTTTGAAATTGCCACAAGAACTCAGTGCTATTCGTGACGTTTTTCATGTATCGAATTTAAAGAAGTGTTTGGCCGAGGCCAATGAAACTATTCTTTTTGATGAACTTCATGTTGATAAGCAACTTTATTTTATTGAAGAACCTGTTGAAATTATGGACCGAGAGGTAAAGACTCTTAAGCAGAGTAAAATTCCTATTGTTCGAGTTAGATGGAACACCGGACGCGGTCCCGAGTTCACTTGGGAGCGTGAAGGTCAGATGAAGCAGAAGTAACCGCATTTGTTCCCAGATGCCGAGGAAACCCCTGCACCTGCTTAAATTTCGGGACGAAATTTCCGTAACGGGAAGGTACTGTAACGACCCTACTTTTTCCGTTATCTTTTGCCGTTAATTATTTAACGACCGTTAATTATTTTTCGTGCCACGTCATTTCTATGACCTATATTATTATTTTTGTAATAATATATTAATTATTATGTGTTATATGAATATTTGTATTCATATCTTTAATTGTACGTTTCTACGTGTCGCGGATTTCTATCCGGCGAATCTTTTCGGTTTTCAAACCAACGGTCGAACTTTTGGAATTTTTAAGTCCTAATTATTTTAAATATGATATTTTGATGTCATATGATTATATATAGTGTTTATATATTTTATTCGTCGCGTATTTATTATCTCTTCGAAAAATCAATCGCGTAGCGGCGTTTTCGCATTTCGGGTTTCGTTCGGGCGTTCGGGCCACTAGGATTTTGTCATTTATCAAATTGGGCCACTATGGGGCCCACCCCATTCAGTTCTTGGCCGAAATTGTCAAGGAGGGGGGTATACCCCATTCATTTTTGCAATACTCCTCATTTTTACATTTTATTCCTAATTTTATCAAACCTAATTTTAGATATTTGCTCTCTTCCTCCCCTTTTCTCCCTTGAGCCATCGCCACTTCCACCACCAACATCATCATCATCAATTAATTTTAAAACTTGGATCAAGGATTGATTAACACCAACGCTTTCCTCTCAATCTCCTCTACGCGATAACATCCATTGATTATTGATTAGGGTATAAACCCTAACCCTAGAACTTTTGATTTTTCATTTATTTTCTGTATTTTTATGATTATTTAGTAGTATGATGTTTGTGGATTATTGTAATGGTGTTTGTATGCATAGATGTACTCATAATCACATGTTTTCGGTTTGTAAAATTCTGGACAGCAGCTTTTTCGTGTGTTTCTGA
Source organism: Rutidosis leptorrhynchoides (assembly GCF_046630445.1). NCBI lineage: Eukaryota > Viridiplantae > Streptophyta > Magnoliopsida > Asterales > Asteraceae > Rutidosis > Rutidosis leptorrhynchoides. The sequence continues at coordinate 373,879,455 of NC_092336.1, forward strand.
TATGATGACTGATATAAATGTTAAAATAATGTATCTAGATGAGTTCCTCTCATCAAGACTTTAATTTTAGACTCCGGATTCATGTCGTTTCGATTCCCGGAACCCTAATTATGATCAAAGTGGTATTTTGTTAAGATTGAAATGTGATTTTGGTATGAACCATGTTTGGTCCGACTTTGTGACCATATTTGGTGACTTTAGGGTGTGTTAGTGTGTTAGAACTGATGGTGGGGCGAACTTTCATGTTCGGGTCATCTCAATCCAAGCCACGAATCACCCGTTACGTCTAAAACACGTTTTTGATTGAATTAAAGTTCCAAGTAGTGTATTGGCTGTATATCACGACTTGTGGGCTGTTCTTGGTGTGTTCTTGAGTGTACCAAAGTGTCGGGTGGTTTGCTTAGGCGGAGATATATGTAAGGCTCGCCGAAAACCGACACCCGGGGCTCAAGATACGACCCGATGAACTTTTGATTAAAACTTATGGTTAAATATTAAAACTTATGAGAAAAATAATGATTTTCATTATTGATTAATTACTTATGATATAAGAAGTAATTATTATTATTTAAGACTTATGATATATATTTATTATATCATTTAATTATGACTTATGATTTAATTAACATTTTAATTAAACTTATGATTAATAATACTTTTATTATTAATGAAAAATACTTATGATAAGTATTAAACTTATATTATGAGATTATTATTATTATAGGACTTATAATAAGGATTAAATAATTATTTAATTATTATAAGACTTAGTTATTATTTAATTATTAAATACTTATGATTTAATAAGTATAATTAGAAATTTATGATATGATTAATAATTCATTATTAATTAATAATACTTATGATATGATTTAAAATTTATTATTAATTAATAATACTTATATTATGACTAATATTTAATTAATTAATTAAATACTTATGTTATATTAATTATATCATTTAAACTTATCTAAACTTTAATAATTCATTTTTATTTAATTAAACTTATGTTAAGACATAATTATACGCTTCTGACTTTAATAAACATTATAACCTATGTTATTATTATAACTTACACTTTTCAAATTAATGTTGACTATGTTTGACCAAGGTTGACTTTTGAGTTGACTTTCGGTTGACTTTGACTTTCAGTTGACTTCTGTTGACTTTCTAAATAAGGAAACTTTCCTAACTTCAAAACTTTCTAAAAATAGAACTTTCTAAATTTGGAAACTTTCCAAAAATAGAAACTTTCCAAAAATAGAAACTTTCCAAAAATAGAAACTTTCCTAAAATAGAAAACTTTCCAAAAATGGAAACCTGCTAAAAATAGAAACTTTCTAAAAATAGAAAGTGTGTGTCCGTATGCTGTTCCAGTCAAACCGATGCTTGCCGAGTGTTATTCTATGTCTACTTGCAACATGTACAATAGCTATCATACTAAGACTTGACCTAAGTTAGTTATTTATATCGGCCTGCTTTATTTATAGGTCGGCGTTGTGATCTTTCTTGATCACTTTACTTTATTTGCTGTTCGCTTGTTTGTGAGATTTCTTCAGTTGCTATTAAGGTGAGTTATAGTCCCATTTTTCTATCTTAAATCTTTTGGGATGAGAATACATGCAATTTATTTTATATTTTGGACACAAGTGAAAGTTGGTTTAAATTATTCATTGTGAGTTGAACAAAAATATTCCCTAGTCTGGTAACTGTAATCGCGCGAATCCTACGGATAGATCTATCGGGTTTGACAACCCCATTTCGAGCTAGTCGCGCTAGCAATTTGTTATCGGAATGTTTAGTACTTCGTATTTTGTTGTAGATACACTTGTTCGGTGTATATTATTTATTGTGTTTGGCAAGGGTAAATAAATGGTTAAGTGGTTACCAGGTGGCTCACGGAAAATGGAATAATGTTTTATTATATGTTTTCTAGCATATAATTTGGTGGTTCAAAAAGGAGTTTTTATGTTTTCAAACATAAATTTTTATTGTTTAAATTAAATATTGTTTGCAATATTAAACCTATAATTCACTCAACATTTTTGTTGACAGTTACTCGCATGTTTTATTCTCAGGTTCATGATTGATTGCTTCCGCTGTGCTTAGAGAGTCTGCATATTTATGATGGCAGCTTTTGTTAAACATTAACTTGCATTCTATTTTGTTACATTAAAAAGTGGTTGTTTGTTGACTTTATTTTGGTCAACTTTTGGTTAAAGTATTATTGTATAGTTTTTCTAAACTTATACATTTTAGTAGATTTCCTTTATAGGAAATCATTTTTAAATAAAGAATGCAAGGTTGTTTTATTAAATTCATATAGAGTTTCGATCAAGCTGTGGGACCAAGTGACGGAGCCGTTAAGTGTTTTGACGGAGTCGTCACAAAGCCCATTAATAGCCCATAGTCTAATTTCCACAAGTGTCGTTCTTTTGTCCAAACCCCAATTATGGTACAAAGCTCAATTACCCAATTTTAATATTTTTAGTCAAACATCACGATTACTTCGGCATTAAATAAGCATAATAATAACTTAGCTACGAGACATTAATGAAAATAACATAAACATAACTTACAGTGGGTGTTATTAGCGTAGTGGTACACGGACAGAGTTTCGACTTACAAAATCTTAAAACATTCGACTAATCGATCCTTATTATTATCACTAACTTAAAATTAAAATTACAAATTGAGATTACAATTTGGAGTGATACTTGATACATAAAAATGGGGAAAGAAAAATATATATAAATATAAAGGTCTCTCAAAACCGTCGAATTGCATGGGCTTTTATAGAATTCTATGCTCCGCGAGTGCGGTTGATTTTACTCTTCAGAGCTCCGCGAGTGCGGAGCCCACAATTTCAACTCACCAAACCAGGATCCTAAGCTGCCGACGGTTTTTATTATAAATATAATATAAATATATAATTAATTATATATTATATTATATTTATATACATAATTAATTTATAATTTCCGATCCGTTGCGTCGTACGTTGAATGCTGGTTCATGTCTCGGTTCCGGATTTTTGAACGTCCTTGCGTACAATTTAATATTTTGTATTTTGCATTTCGTGTCTTGTACTTTTGTAGTTTTGAGACGTTTCTCATCAATAATTGGAACCACTTTGATTGTATTTTGTACTTTTGATCTTTTTGGTCGTTTGCGTCTTCAATTCGTCGAATCTGTCTTTTGTCTTCACCTTTTATTATTTAAACGAATATCACTTGTAAATAGAACAATTGCAACTAAAAACTTGTCTTTCTTGAGGAATAATGCTATGAATTATGTGTTCGTTTTTAGCATTATTAAATATTCCCACACTTGAGCATTGCTTGTCCTCAAGCAATATAGTCTTGAAATAAAAATACTAGAATCACTTCTTTATTCTTCACACTTTGTACGTCAGTGATTTCTATACGGCGGTATAAACAATGGTAGTAACGTTGTGGTTTACAGTCCCACATGACTATAAAATTTAGATCCTTTAAGGAAATTGGATCTTTATGAAAATATTTGATCTTTTGAAAATTAAATCTAGCTTTTACCCTAGATAAGTTTTCCGGAATAACCCTTCACCGGTGTTTGCAAATTGTTTTTGTGGGCTTGGTGGGTTTCAGATTTGAAAATTTTTAGCTCAATACTTGTGGTTTTGTGTCACCCACTTGCTAACCTTGTATTAGGAAAGAAACACGTCCAGCATACTTGCTCCGTATATTACCTTTCGGTAAACTACCATCCGATTGTAAAGGAAAGCGTTGAACAAGCAACTGTTAAGGCAATGTCCCCTGACATGCTTTTAATTATGGTCTATAACATGTCGGATGCAATTACTATCCTTGGTAGGAGCAATAGTAAAGCTCACCCTTATAATTTTTCGGTCTGGCACAAGGTCCTGTCTTTGACCATGCTATGCAACCACCGTTCTTACAGTTGACACCTGATTTGGTTCAGGTGACCTAATGAATTTCAGGTGAATTCCTAGGATTTTACGTTCAATAGTAATGAACGCATTGAAAATGGGTTTTTAGAAATACATTCGGTTTTATTTTTGATCAAAATATTTTCTCGTTCAAGCTCGAGTTTAGATATCATCGAATTCCATGAGTTTGTAATTCTCAATCTTTAAGGTCAATCTCAAGGATTGAGTAATATCAGGCTTAAAAGCTGATTTTTAATCTTTAAGGAGATTATCCTTTCTGGGGGTCTGATTCATTAGTCTTATCAAGCTAATTTGCACGGCGCCCTCCCCATTTTACGAGACAAGTCCTCTCATGGATAGGATAAGTCTGACCACATGGCGACCCTGTTTGATGCTGAGATCCGTGGATTTCCTGCTGATTTTAGAGATGACTTTTCTAGATTTTTCGTCAACCTACAGCTGGTCTGGACGACAACTTCATGACCTAAATCAAGAAACGCGTTTCTTTTTCGGAAGACTTTACTTCCTTTAAATGATGGAATTGATTCATCGTGTAGCTCCATCTTTCTTTCAAATATATTAAAATTTACCGGGTAAACGGTTAATTTTATCCAAAACAAAAGTATCTTCAATTATTTGTACAAAAATATGTGATATATATTTTAAATAACTTGGTAAATTTTTCCCACACTTGGCTTTTATTTTCCTTTTTATTGTCCTCTATTCCATTTTAAATGAATTCTAACATTTTGGGTTATTTCTCAATTTATGTCCTTTCCGAGGTAACAATAATTTCGGTGTTAACACCTAGTTTTATCTTTCATAAATATGTATAAACATGATTTTGAGTTCATTTAATTGAAAATTTTGAAAAATTTTACTAGAAGTGGGTAGTCAGTATATAAGACTAGGGTTGTTCTTTGTTATCAGAGAGCACTAGATTCTAATACAACTACTACGTTACTAGTATTTTTAATGGTAACCAAGTGTTTAAAAAAAATTTTAAAATCCGAAAGAATTTAACCCCTTCCCACACTTAAGATCTTGCAATGCCCTCATTTGCAAGAAATCAGTAACAATTTAAATTATTGATGGTGATTAGTGTAAAAAGATGATTAGAATTTTACCAAAGTTTCCAATCATATTGTTGTATGCTTTGAATGATAAATGGTGCACATTATTTGTTTATTCCGTCTGTTGGTACATCACATTTGTTTTTCGTTTTGTCGTCAAAATTAATAGCTTTTGCTGAACTTAATGCCAGTCTTTGAAAATGCGCTGTTTTACCCTGTTTTGTACATGAGATAAACTACAAACACATATATACATATTTTTGAAGTTGGGTTTTCACACCACATTCAAAAATTATTAAAATCTAATAAAGTTAGAAAATTATAAAAGCTATTATAATAATAAAATAAAAAATAAGAAATAAGAAAATTAAGAATTAGTAACATTACAATAAAATAAACAAAAATATAAAATAAGAAAAATACAGATGAGGAGGATGGTTCCAGTATGGGTCTCAAGCGTATCCATAGATGCTGTAAAATGCTTGGGCCGGGTCATATGTAGGATATGGTGGTCGGCTCTCTAAAGTTCAAGGAGCAAATTCGGGTGTAGCGGTAGGAATGTAGTTTCTACCTACGTGTGTACAATGACTTATGATTTGGCTTTGATGATACTGCCAATCTTGAAATGCTTTTTGTCTAGCCATTTCATACTCGTGTCGAGATATAAAAATTTGCATTTCCGTCACTGGATTACCCCCTCCCGGTTGACCTTGCTGTTGATCTTTCTCAACCTGTGGATGCCTGCCATCATAACGTGCTGCCGCGTTGTTTCGTTTCTTTAAGAACTTAGCACCATGATAAACACGCAACTCTATTCTATCGTGGGGTTCTGGTTCTGCCATTAATAATCCCCCCCGACTTCTAGCCACACCGAGATATTCAGCAATTAAAGTAATAAATATACCACCTCCTATTATGCTACCACGCCTCATACTCCTAACCATAGTCAATAAATAATAACCCACACAAAAAGGTATATTTACAGCACTCTGTGGGTCTCGAATACACATGTGGTAAAACAAATCCTGTTCATTTACCTTTTCCTTATTCTTACCTCGTTGTGTAATCAAATTGGCTAAAAACCTATGGATTACTCTTAATTCAGCTCTATCAATATCAAGATAAGAGTATAATCCCCCCAGGAATCGGCGATGGCTAGTCATCCTACTCCATACGTCATTCGTATCAAAATTCTCATCCACCCTCCTACCATAAACTATTAACCTCTGACAATCATAAGATGCTAGCTCCTCGGGCGTATATATACGTAAAGCCCGAGCCATATCTAGTAAAGACATATGGCGCATCTCCCCTCCTAATAAAAATCTAAGAAAACTATGATCGGTTAAAGTATCTACCCGATCATTTATTTCAAAAGTACATAATAACTCTACACACCATTCCCTATATACAGGTCTACGCATGTTGAATAAATGTACCCAATCACTAAAAGTAGAATTACCATACCTTTGAGTAAGTAATTCTCTGATTGGCTCTGCCAATTCCACTACCTCTAATGGTTCCCAATCTATAACTCTGGGTACCTCAACATCATTAGACACAAGGTTGTGCAGGTTCTTTTGATATTTTAGATAGTCTATCCAATATCTATCAAATCTCAAATTCGGATGTAAATCTACCTCATGAATGTTTGAATATGAAACAATTGGGTGAGGCATATCTTTTCGGTATTGGTTATTAATTTCCTGTTGATCTGCATCTTCCGGAGGAGCATTGCGAGCCTGGGATGATGATTCACCCCTTTCAGTCTGCAAAATATATCAAACACAATTTTTGTGCATCCAAATATGCATTAGTTTTAGCAAAATCATAAATCTAAACAATTACAATGACATGTTTAATCCATATTAAACTCTATACACATTTTTAAAATATTAACAATTCTACACTTTTACAAATATACTTTTACAAAAATGTATACAAAGTTCCTTCGCATTTATCTTTTAAAACATGTCAAAAACAATCATTATAACAATTAAATAAGTTCCTCATGGCATTCATATCAATTAAATCAAGTTCATGCAATTTTGGTTCAAAAAGTCCAATTTAATCTTCATAAATCATGTTTAGGATCAAAGTTTTGATCATTTAGCAATCTAAACATGTTACACTACTCAATTTAGCATAAACTAACAACAAAATTCGGCTATAACCTATTTATATCAAAAAGCCATAATTTTGCTCAAGAACACAAACCCTAGATTAATCAAAAATTGAAGTTCAAAGCTTCGAATCATGTTAAATAGCATCAATCTAGGTTATACAAGCATAATACACAAACAATTTAAGCATTATTACACTAGAAAGCATCAAAATCGAATTAGGTATGAAATTGTTTAAGAACACTAAAAATTCGGATTAAATGGTGTTTAGGTGTAGAAATTTACCGATTTTCTTGTGTAATTCCTTGATAATAGTCTCCTCATTGTGATTTTAGCAACAAATTTGATGATTTATGGTGAAAATTTTCGATTTTGAGAGGTTTTTGTGAGTGTTTTTTGTGGAAAATGGGTGTGGTGGTGCAGGGGACTGGTCTGTTCGACCATATATGTTTCTGGCTTTTTTACCTCCGCGAGTGCGGTGGTGGGGCCATTTAAACCTCCGCGAGTCGCGGTGGTTTTTTTTTTTTTTTTTATAAAACCTTATACTAATAAAACATAAATTAAATTTAAAATTTTGTTTTTCCTTTTATTTAGGACGAGGTTGTTTTGGAACGATGTCCTAGTCCGTCCCTCGACAAAATTTTAAAATTTCGTCATTTCAAAACATTGTTTTAAAAGCAAAGATTTTTTTTGGGTTTTTTTTTTGGCATACTTTAATTCAATAAGACTAAAAATAATGATAATAAAAGTTCTCGTCCCTCCCTCGGGTAAAGCAATTTCGGTTCAAAGACCTAGTCTTCAACTCACGACGAATTTTAAAAATCATATTTTTAACTTAGCGAAATAAAGTAAATTTTTGTTTTTAAATTCACACCAAACTTAAATTTAAAATGCATAAAATTAAAAATTCATATTAAAAATTTACACCAAACTTAAATTATATTTTTGTTTTTATACATACAAACTTATATTAAAAATATTAATTTTTCAAATATTTACAATTTTAAATATATTGATTTAAAAAGTTTACAATATTATTTTAATATTAATTTTAAAAATAAAGTAAAAATAAAATTAAAAATCTTTTTGGCCTTTTATCCCACTTTAATCAATCAAATATTATCAAAAATATACGCCCCTCTTTTCGGTAAAGTAATTTCGGTTACATAACCTAGTTTAACTCATGACGAATTTTTGAAATATTTTGGGTTGATTGATTAAAGATATTTATACCTTAAGAATAAACGTTAAATTTCGCAGTGACGTAGTAAATTTTTGTATGATATCAATAATTTCGGTCACAAGACCTAATTTTATTGAATACCAATTTAATACTTTATAGCGAACAAATTAGCGTTTATTATCAAAAGGTTAAAATAAAAATAAAAATAAAAACTGTACATACTTACCTGTGAAATAGATTTCTTAGTTATATGCTCTAGCCCACTCATAAGATAGTCGTACTAATTGGTTTTCCATAGCTACATAGGCGTAACCTCGAGCATTTAACGTTTTTTCTTCTAAACATATGAATGGTCCATCTCTGCATAAAGTAACGAACTCGGTATTAGAATATGTCTGATTCGTCGAGCATTTTCCTTCGTGTGACCATTTTCCGCATTTGTGACACCTTTCAAGGTGTCGTGCTCTTCTTTTCGCTGCGAATTTTGATTTTCCTTTACCAAATTGTAACTTATTATTTTCGCATCTGGATTCTTTTCTTACTCCGTCCAATTTACCTCTGATTACTGATACCAGTTCACTTGGAAGTGTGTCATTATTACGTTTAGTGATCAAAGCGTGTAGCATTAGACCATGGTTTAGTTCACAGGAAGTCTTCATTTCGTAAAACCTAAAAAAAAAAAAAAATTCAGAATGGGGGGAGAAGACTAGTTCTTTAGGGTCTGCTAGGGAAAGACCATTCGGGTTCCATTTTCGAGAACTACACGAAAACAGAAAATCTAACTCTAACAGAAATACATATTATCCTTTAAAAGACTTGATTCTCTCCACACTTAGTTAGCTGTGGTATAGAAATTGTGATTAATTTCGTTGTCAACTTCCATCGGACTATCTATGTAATGTTTAACTCTGTGACCATTAACCTTAAATTCAATCCCATTTGAATTTATTAATTCTACAGTTCCGTATGGGAAAACACTTTTGACTATGAATGGTCCAGACCATCTTGATTTCAATTTTCCAGAAAATAGCTTGAATCGTGAATTGAAAAGAAGAACTCTGTCTCTTTCTTTAAATTCTTTTGAACTTCTGATTCTTTTATCATGCCATTTCTTCGTTCTTTCCTTATAGATTAACGAATTTTCGTTTGCTTCTTGTCTTAATTCTTCTAATTCGTTTAATTGACTTAATCGTAGACGTCCAGCTTCATGTAAATCAAGATTACATGTCTTCAAAGCCCAAAATGCTTTGTGTTCAATTTCTACTGGAAGATGATATGCTTTTCCATAAACGAGTCTAAAAGGTGTGGTTCCAATTGGAGTTTTGTAGGCTATTCTAAAAGCCCAGAGTGCATCCTCCAATTTCATGGACCATTCCTTTGGATTTGATCCTACGGTTTTCTCTAGAATACGTTTCAAAGCTCGGTTGATATTTTCAACTTATCCACTTGTTTGTGGATGATATGCGGTGGAGATTTTATGAGTTACTCCATATCTTTTGAGAACTTTCTCAAGTTGATTATTACAAAAATGAGTTCCCCGATCACTTATTAAAGCTTTCGGTGTTCCAAATCTTGCAAAAAGACGTTTTAAAAAGTTGACTACAACTTCGTGCATCGTTAGTCAGGAGAGCTTGTGTTTTCGCCCATTTAGATACATAATCAATGGCTACGAGAATATATATATTATTATGAGATTTTGGAAATGGACCCATAAAGTCAATACCCCAAATGTCAAATACTTCACATACTTGAATGACATTTTGTGGCATTTCATCACGTTGACTTATTTTTCCGGCCCTTTGACAAGCATCACAGGATTTGCAAAGAAGGTGTGCATCTTTGAAAATTGTAGGCCAATAGAATCCAGTATCGTAAACTTTTCTTGCTGTTAGTTGAGGCCCATAATGCCCTCCTGTTGGTCCTGTGTGACAATGGTTTAAAATTTTACTAGCTTCATCTCCGAATACACATCAGCGTATTATTCCATCAGGACAACTTTTAAACAAATGTGGATCTTCCCAGAAATAGTGTTTTATTTCACTAAAGAATTTCTTTCGTTTTTGGTACGATAATCCTTTTTCAAGGAATCCACATACTAAGTAGTTTGCATAGTCTGCAAACCATGGAATTTTATTATAATCTATCTTCAATAGATATTCATCAGGAAAGTTGTCTTGTATGGCCGATTCATTTAGAACTTCTAATTCAGGATTTTCAAGACGAGAAAGATGATCAGCGGCGAGATTTTCTGCTCCTCTTTTATCTCGGATTTCAATATCAAACTCTTGTAAGAGTAAGATCCAACGGATTAATCTTGGTTTGGCATCTTGTTTCGAAAATAGGTATCTAAGAGCAGAATGGTCGGTATAGACCACCGTTTTAGCTAGAACGAGATATGAACGAAATTTGTGAAAAGCAAAGACAATAGCAAGGAGTTCTTTTTCAGTAGTTGTGTAATTTATTTGTGCTCCTTGTAACGTCTTACTAGCATAATATATAGGTTGAAATTGTTTTTCAATCCTTTGTCCTAAAACGGCTCCCATTGCAAAATCACTTGCATCGCACATAAGTTCAAACGGTAGATTCCAATTTGGAGTTATCATGATCGCGCATTAGTGAGTTTCTCTTTAAGAATATTAAAAGATTTGATGCATTCATCTGAAAAGATGAATGGGGCATCCTTTTCTAGGAGTTTATTCATAGGAGTGGCAATTTTAGAAAAATCTTTTATGAAACGTCGGTAAAAATCGGCATGCCCTAGAAAACTCCTAACTCCTCTAACATTGGTGGGATGTGAAAGTTTAGCAATTACATCTACTTTAACTCTAATGTCGGTGGTTCTTCTATCGATGATTTATATCGATATCTGTCTTCTTCTTTTAGCATTTGAATTTCTTCTGTTGTTGGTTCATATCCATCAACCATTAGTATAGCTAACATTTCAGTTTCATCAATTGGTTCAGTTCCTTCTCCTAAAGAACATTCTCCTGTTCCTTGTAATTCTGAAAATTCTTCTAACAGTTCTGCATGTGAATCTATAGTTTGAATATAATAACATGTATCATCTGCAGATTACGGTTGTTGCATTGCTCTATCAACTGAAAAGGTAACACTTTCGTCCTCTATACTTAAGGTCAGTTTCTTACCGAACACGTCTATCAATGCTTTAGCCGTGTTTAAGAATGGTCTTCCTAATATGAGAGGAACTTGAGAATCTTCTTCCATATCCAGAATAACAAAATCTACTGAAAATACTAAAGTACCAACTTTAACTAGCATGTTTTCCATTATCCCTACAGGATATTTTACTGATCTATCGGCTAGTTGTATACTTATTCGTGTTGGTTTCAATTCTCCAAGGCCTAGTTTAGCGTAGAGTGAATACGGCATTAAATTTATACTAGCACCTAAATCTGCCAATGCTTCTATTGAACTTAGACTACCCAGAAAACATGGAATTGTGAAACTTCCTGGATCAGATAATTTTTCTGGTATCTTATTCAACAGCACTGCAGAACAATTAGCATTCATAGTAACAGCCGAGAGTTCTTCCATTTTCTTTCTATTTGTGATTAGATCTTTCAGAAATTTAGCATATCTAGGAATTCCTGAAATCACATCAATGAAAGGAAGATTTTCATTTATCTGTTTAAACATATCCAAGAATTTGGATTGCTCGGCTTCGAGTCTTTCTTTTCTCATTTTACTCGGGTAAGGAAGTGGTGGTTGGTATGATTTAACATAAGGTTTAGCCTTAACTGTGTTATCTTCATTAACCTTTTCAACTACCGGTTCTTTTTCCTTATCTTGCTCAGATTGTGGTTCTTGTGGAGTAGGAATAGCTTCATCAGAAATTACAGGTATTTCAGGTGGTTTAAGTGTAATACCACTTCTTGTGGTAATGGCTTTAGCTGTTTCATTCTGGGGGTTAGCATTTGTATCACTAGGTAAACTTCCCGGTTTTCTTTCATCTATTAACCTTGCTAGGTTGCTCACTTCTTGTTCCAGATTTTGAATAGAAGCTTGTTGATTTCTAAATGCTTGAGCATTTTGTTCATTGGTTTGTTTCTGAGATGTGAAAAACTGTGTTTGAGATTCAACTAGCTTCGTCATCATATCTTCTAAATTTGGCTTTTTATCATCGGTTTGTGGTGGTATGTTTTGAAAATTAGGTCTTTGCTGATTGTAAGTATTATTGGATACTTGTTGATTACTAGGACCTTGTTGATTGTTGTATGGAACATTTTGGTTATAATTCTGGTTTTGATTGTAAATTGGTCTTGGCGGTTGATAATTATTCTGATAATTATTTCCAGCCCTTTGGTTTATGTATGAAACATTCTCTCTTTGTTCCATTGTTAGTTCAATACTGAGACAATCTTTGGTCAAATGTGGTCCTCCACACTGCTCACAATTAATTCGTATTGAGTGAAAATCCTTAGTCATCTTTTCCATTCATCTCTCGACAGCATCTATTTTTGCGGAAATGGAATCTAAGTCATGGCTAGAATCGGCTCTAGCTGCTTTAGATGATCTAACGATATCTTTTTCTTGGTGCCACTCATGTGAGTGGGAAGCAGTGTTATCAATAATTTTGTAAGCATCAGTTTCTGTTTTCTTCATAATAGAACCACCAGCTGCTATATCTATGTCTTTTCTTGTAGTGATGTCGCATCCTTGGTAGAATATTTGTACTATTTGACAGGTGTCTAAACCATGTTGCAGACATCCTCTCAATAACTTTCCAAATCTGGTCCACGCCTCATATAGAGTTTCATTTGGCTTCTGTGTGAATGTAACAATTTCTCCTTGAAGTCTTACGACTTTAGATGCCGAAAAGAATTGTTTAAGAAATTCTTCAACTAAAACGTCCCATGTATCAATCGCCCCTTCAGGTAACGATTCTAACCAATCTTTGGCTTCTCCCTTTAAAGTACAGGGAAATAACATGAGATATATCTGTTCATCTTCAACTTCTCTTATTTTAAATAGAGTGCAGATCCTATTAAATGTACGAAGATGTTCATTTGGATCTTCCTTCGGCGTACCACTAAATTGGCATTGATTAGTCACCATGTGTAGAATTTGTCCTTTGATTTTATAATCTGGCTCATTAATGCCAGGTTGAGTAATTTCGTGACCTTGGCCAGTGCGTTTAGCTCGCATTCGGTCTTCCATACTTAAAGGTTCCAGATTTTCCATGATTGAATTTGTTGAATCTGAATCACTAAAGGATTCTGATTTAATGGTTGGTTCCTCAACAATCTCTGTTTGAATGATTGGTCGTTCTGGATCTATGAATTGTCCCTGAATATTCTCCGAATTCTCAATTGTGAGGTCGGGTTTAAAAAATGGATTATCGGAAATTTGAATTGGAGTACTTGGTCGACTGGATGACGATTCTAAAGAAAAATCAACAGCGACAATATTTGCTAGATGTCTTGATCGAGTTACAGGTGGTGAACGTACAAAAGGTGGTGAACATTTTGCTCGGTGCATTCACTGAATATCCTATTAGTTATAAAAATAACAACTTATAGACTTTTCTGATTTGCCCACGTTTCGAATAGCCAAAAGATGCAGCAGAGGGGCAGGATTCGTTTGGTCTCAATATAATTGAGTACTGTTTGGCTCCAATAACCCAGTCCACGTACAAATCCAACTATTACTACGAACCAGAAAATTTTGATGTCTATCAATTTAACCACTTAAAACAATTTTTCGTTTGAAATTTAAAGAAATATTAGATAAGAAATAGAGAAAATTCTAAATCCTAAAAACTAGAATGGCGAGAAATAAGAAAGAAAAAGAGCGCGTCGAAAAACGCCGAAAAATAAAAGATTGAAAAATAATAGGCGTTGAAATATAAAAATAAGAAAGTAGCGCGTCGAAACTTAAAAAGGAACTAAAACTAAAAATTAAAAGTTGCGTCTAAAAATATTAAAGCTTAAAAGAAATACTATATCTCAAATGGCAATAACTTAAAAAGGAACTAAAAACTAAAAACGGCGTCGCAAAATTCTAAAGCACCTAGATCTTAGTCTAAAGAAAAAGCACTTAAGGGATATTACGGCAAAGCCTAAAAATCTAGAAATAAAAATAACTATGACAAATACTATATTTAAAACTAAGTACGAACGATAAAAAAATACAAATTATGCTAAAACAAATAAAAAAATACAAAATATAAAAATAAGCTTAAAATTTATAAAATTATAATTTTTATAAAAATATTATTTTTATATTATTTATTTTATAAAAGTATTAATTTTATAAATTAATAAAACTAATTAAACTAAATAAACAAATTAATTAAAACTAAAACAAATTAATTAAATATTTAAAACCTAATTAGGGTTAATAATAATTATTATTATTAATAAAACCCTAAACTGTAATTAATGCGTACTATGTTTGACCTGTCAGAGGACCTCCGCAAGTGCGGTTAGTCCCAGTTCAAAAGCTCCGCGAGTCGCGGAGGGTTCACTTTCAGCTGAGAAAGGTTCGATTTTTATGCATGTTCAGATTTTTTTTTTTTTTTACTTTTTCTGTTTTTCTGTTTTATAAAATATAAAAAATATAAATATAACTTAAATAAAAATTTAATTTTAAAACTAAAATAAAAATACTTATTTACTTTATAAATATTATAAACTCTTAAAAATATAAATATATTATTTTTTTTCTTTTTGTATTTTTATATTTTTATTATTTTTAAAACTTATATTTTTATAAAAAGAACTTAACAAAAACTTTTAAAAAAACTTTTTTTTTCTTATTTTTAGCGTTGCGCTTTTGGCGTTTAACTTCCCCGGCAGCGGCGCCAAAAATACTTGATGTGTGCGAGTGGTACTAGGAAATAGTATTATTTTTACAACGAAATACTATTAAATATGATACAGTTTTACACAATATATTTATTTATTTATAGAATGATATACCTAAACCTTGCTACAACACTTATAGGCAGTGTACCTAATCGTACAGTAGTGTAGTTTTTAGTAAGTCCGGTTCGTTCCACAGGGAATCTTTTAAACAAGCTTAACACTATATTAGTTTTAAATTTATAAAAATACAAATATATATAAGTAATATTATTATTATAAAAAGGGGGTTTTTACCGTTTAATGACCGGTTTGTCAATTTTTAAAACTTTAGTCGCAGTTAAAACCTAATGTAAAATATTAAAAATAAATACAACTTAATTTTAAACGTAAAGTAAATAACGATAATGAAATTGCGATAAATAAAAGTGCGATAAAATAAAATTGCAAAATTAAAAAGTACGATAATTAAAAGTGCAATTAAATACAATGACAATAAATAAAAGTGCAATAATTAGAAGTGCAATTAAATATGATAATAAAGAAATTATGCTTATTTAAACTTCCGTAATCATGATGTTTGACGTGTTGATTTTAGTTTTATGCCCATGGGTTAATTGTCATTTGTCCTGGATTATTTAATATGTCCGTCTGGTTTTTGTCCATAACAGTCCATCAGTTATAAATATAAAGTGCGAGTGTTCTCGTCAAATTATCCTTATATCCGAAGTCAAATATTCCAACTAATTAGGGACTTAAACTGTAACAAGGTCTTAATACTTTGTTTAATAATTACACCAGGATATCGACTGCGTGTAATCCAAGGTTTTAATACTTTGTTAACAATTACGCCAAGTGTCCTTGTACATAATTTCACCCTTGTTTTAATAATTCTATAGACTATTAATCCATTCCCGTGTCCGGTTAAATGAACGATTATTCGTACATATAAATGCCCCGCCCATCGTGTCCGATTGAGTGTATATGGTTATTTATGGGTATGTCCAATTGTAAATCTTTATATTAAAATTAACAAACTATCATTTAGTTAAACAAATATAAAGCCCATTAATAGCCCATAGTCTAATTTCCACAAGTGTCGTTCTTTTGTCCAAACCCCAATTATGGTACAAAGCCCAATTACCCAATTTTAATATTTTTAGTCAAACATCACGATTACTTCGGCATTAAATAAACATAATAATAACTTAGCTACGAGACATTAATGAAAATAACATAAACATAACTTACAGTGGGCGTTATCAGCGTAGTGGTACACGGACAGAGTTTCGACTTACAAAACCTTAAAACATGCGACTAATCGATCCTTATTATTATCACTAACTTAAAATTAAAATTACAAATTGAGATTACGATTTGGAGTGATACTTGATACATAAAAATGGGGAAAGAAAAATATATATAAATATAAAGGTCTCTCAAAACCGTCGAATTGCATGGGCTTTTATAGAATTCTATGCTCCGCGAGTGCGGTTGATTTTACTCTTCAGAGCTCCGCGAGTGCGGAGCCCACAATTTCAGCTCACCAAACCAGGATCCTAAGCTGCCGACGATTTTTATTATAAATATAATATAAATATATAATTAATTATATATTATATTATATTTATATACATAATTAATTTATAATTTCCGATCCGTTGCGTCGTACGTTGAACGCTGGTTCATGTCTCGGTTCTGGATTTTCGAACGTCCTTGCGTACAATTTAATATCTTGTACTTTGCACGTTTCGTGTCTTGTACTCTTGTAGTTTTGAGATGTTTCTCATCAATAATTGGAACCACTTTGATTGTATTTTGTACTTTTGAGCTTTTTGGTCATTTGCTTCTTCAATTCATCGAATCTATCTTTTGTCTTCACCTTTTATTATTTAAACGAATATCACTTGTAAATAGAACAATTGCAACTAAAAGCTTGTCTTTCTTGAGGAATAATGCTATGAAATATATGTTCGTTTTTAGCATTATCAGAATCCATGGTAATGTTTTTCCATTTCCATTCCGGGATTTCGGGTTGTTGAAGTAGACCTGATGGTTTCTGATGCTCCGCTTTGACCTTAAAACACGTCAAACACTCTCCTACGTATTTAGCAACATCGGCTTTCATACCCGGCCACTAAAAATGTTTCTTAAGATCCTTGTACATCTTCCCCGTTCCCGGATATATTGAGTATCTAGTTTATGAGCTTCTCTAAGTACCATTTCTCTCATATCTCCAAATTTTGGTACCCAAATCCTTTCAGCCCTATACCGGGTTCCGTCTTCCCGAATATTAAGATGTTTCTCTAATCCTTTGGGTATTTCATCCTTTAAATTCCCCTATTTTAAAACTCCTTGTTGCGCCTCCTTTATTTGAGTAGTAAGGTTATTGTGAATCATTATATTCATAGCTTTTACTCGAATGGGTTCTCTGTCCTTTCTGCTCAAGGCGTCAGCTACTACATTTGCCTTCCCCGGGTGGTAACGAATCTCAAAGTCGTAATCATTTAACAATTCAATCCACCTGCGCTGCCTCATGTTCAGTTGTTTCTGATTAAATATGTGTTGAAGACTTTTGTGGTCGGTATATATAATACTTTTGACCCCATATAAGTAGTGCCTCCTCGTCTTTAATGCAAAAACAACCGCGCCTAATTCCAAATCATGCATCGTATAATTCTGTTCGTGAATCTTCAATTGTCTAGACGCATAAGCAATTACTTTCGTTCGTTGCATTAATACACAACCGAGACCTTGCTTTGAGGCGTCATAATATATCACAAAATTATCATTCCCTTCAGGTAATGACAAGATAGGTGCCGTAGTTAACTTTTTATTTAACAATTGAAATGCTTTCTCTTGTTCATCTTTCCATTCAAATTTCTTCCCTTTATGCGTTAATGCAGTCAAGGGTTTTGCTATTTTGGAAAAATCTTGGATGAATCTTCTGTAGTAACCAGCTAGTCCTAAAAATTGGCGTATATACTTCGGAGTTTTCGGGGTTTCCCACTTTTCAACGGTTTCAATCTTTGCCGGATCCACTTGAATACCTTCTTTGTTCACTATGTGACTGAGGAATTGAACTTCTTCCGACCAAAATGCACACTTTGAAAACTTAGCGTACAGTTTTTCTTTCCTCAACAAATCTAGCACTTTTCTCAAATGTTCTTCGTGCTCTTGGTCATTCTTTGAGTAAATAAGTATGTCATCGATGAAAACAATGACAAACTTGTCAAGGTATGGTCCACACACTCGGTTCATGAGGTCCATGAACACAGCTGGTGCGTTAGTCAACCCAAATGGCATAACCATAAATTCGTAATTAACGTAATGCATCCTAAAAGCAGTCTTTGGAATATCAACCTCCTTCACCCGCATTTGATGATACCCAGAACGTAAATCAATCTTCGAATAAACCAACGAGCCTTGTAGTTGATCAAATAAGTCGTCGATTCTCGGTAGTGGGTAGCGGTTCTTGATGGTAAGTTTGTTCAACTCTCGGTAGTCGATACACAACCTAAATGTACCATCCTTCTTCTTGACAAACAAAACAGGAGCTCCCCACGGTGATGTGCTTGGTAGAATGAAACCACGCTCTAAAAGTTCTTGTAATTGGCTCTGAAGTTCCTTCATTTCGCTGGGTGCAAGTCTGTATGGAGCACAAGCTATTGGTGCAGCTCCTGGTACAAGGTCTATTTGAAATTCAACGGATCGATGTGGGGGTAATCCCGGTAATTCTTTCAGAAATACATCGGGAAATTCTTTTGCGACGGGAACATCACTGATGTTCTTTTCTTCAGGTTTAACTTCCTTGATGTGTGCTAGAATGACGTAACAACATTTTCTTATTAGTTTTTGCGCCTTCAAACTACTAATAAGATTTAATTTCGCATTGTTCTTTTCTCCGTACACCATTAAAGGTTTTCCCTTTTCACGCATAATGCGAATCGCACTTTTGTAACAAACGACCTCTGCTCTCACCTTCTTCAACCAGTCCATGCCAATTATTACATCAAAACTCCCTAATTCGACTGGTATTAAATCAATCTTAAACGTTTCATCACCCAGTTTAATTTCTCTATCCCGACATATATTATCTGCTGAAATTAATTTACCGTTTGCTAATTCGAGTAAAAATTTACTATCCAAAGGCGTCAATGGGCAACTTAACTTAGCACAAAAATCTCTACTCATATAGCTTCTATCCGCATCCGAATCAAATAAAACATAAGCAGATTTATTATCAATAAGAAACGTACTCGTAACAAGCTCCGGGTCTTCCTGCGCTTCTGCTGTATTAATATTGAAAACTCTTCCGCGGCCCTGCCCATTAGTATTCCCCTGATTCAGGCAATTACTTCTAATGTGGCCCGGTTTTCCACATCCATAACAAACAAAGGCGGCATTACTTGTTTCGCCACTATTTGTTCCTTTAGTTCTGTTAAACTTTGGTCCGTAAACCTCACACTTTTTCGCACCATGGCCATTTCTTTTACACTTGGTGCAAAATGTCGTGCAGAACCCATTCTGGTGGTACTCTTCACACCTTTGGCATTTTTGGTTTTTGTTACCGTTGTTGTTATTGAGGTTGTTGTTGGGATTGTTATTGTTGTTGGAACGGTTGTTGTAGTTGTTGTTGTTGTTGGGACATTTGTTGTAGTTATTGTTAGGATTGCGATTATTGTTGCGATTGTTGTTGCGGTTGTGGTTGTAATTGTTGTTGTTGTTGTTGTATTGGTGACCCTTGTCACTGGTTTCTTCCCACTTTCTCTTGAGTTATTTCGTGTTGGCTTCTTCGGCCTCCTGCTCTTTAATTCTTCCCTCAATCTAATTTATGAGTTTACGAGCCATTCTACTTGCCTTTTGTATGGAAGCGGGCTCGTGTGAACTCATATCTTCTTGAATCCTTACTGGTAACCCTTTTACAAATGCGTCGATCTTCTCTTCTTCATCTTCGAACGCTCCCGGACACAATAGGCACAACTCTGTGAATTGTCGTTCATACGTGGTAACGTCGAACCCTTGTGTTCGTAACTCTCTAAGTTCTGCCTTGAGCTTATTGACTTCGTTTCTAGGACGGTACTGCTCGTTCATCAATTGCTTGAATGCCGACCAAGGTAGTGCGTAAGCAGCATTTTGTCCTACCTGTTCAAGATAGGTGTTCCACCACGTTAACGCAGTACCTGTGAAGGTATGTGCAGCGTACTTAACTTTGTCCTCTTCAGTACACTTACTTATGGAAAACACCGATTCGACTTTCTCGGTCCACCGTTTCAATCCAATTGGTCCTTTGGTTCCATCAAATTCCAAAGGTTTGCAGGCAGTGAATTCTTTGTAGGTGCATCCTACACGATTTCTTGTGGAATTAGTTTCACTGCTAGATCCAGAGTTATTGTTATTTTGCATCGCAGCCTGTACTGCTGCTATGTTTGCTGCAAGGAAAACACGGAAGTCTTCCTCGCTCATGTTCAAATTCTGACGAGTCGCCGGTGCCATTTCCTTCAAAAAAATAGCCAAAAGAATTGAGTTAATCATATAGAATTTAAGAGTAGTCAGTAGTATCTCGTAGCATTATATGAACTTATTTATAAAAGCTTTTTCTTCATATTAGCGTTTTATAAGTTTAAATTCGGGTACTACCTACCCGTTAAGTTCATACTTAGTAGCTAATATACAATTCAACTACTACAATTCCATATGAAAAACTGATTTTAATAATATATCACATACAAATATTCTTCAAACTTACAACTTCGCTATATTACATATAACATTAAATATAGTACACTTTGATACAGAACAGTTTTGAAGATAAAACTAGTTAATACGCAAGTTGTTCAGCAAAGGAAATAAAGACACGTAATTCATAAGTCCAGAAACAAGTCATGCATTCAGGTTTTACTAAGACAACTTCCCATCCTTGGTCTTGTGGAAAGTAACCGTTAAGACCATTGGCTAGGCAGCATGTTGTAATGTCGTCAAAAGGACGAGGGTTTCGTAATGTCCAACAGCCCCGTAATAATCTACAAACTTTGTTTCTCACCGCAACGACTGAATCCGTCACTTGTAGGAAGGTTTTATTTAAAAGTTGTAACCCGATATTCTTTTTCTCACTTTGGTAAGAAGCGAACATCACTAACCCGTAAGTATAACATGCTTCTTTATGTTGCATGCTAGAAGCTCTTTCTAACTCACGAAATCCTATGTTGGGATATGTTGAGTCAAAATAGGTTCTTAACCCGTAGCGTAAAATTGCATTTGGGTTCCCCGCAATTAACGCTTTAAAGAAAATACGGCGTAACTTACGGTCTCTCCAATGTGATATACCCCACCTATCAAAGGAAAGCCTTTTATAAACTAAGGCATTTCTGAAAAGTCTTTCAAATGTTTGACAAGTTAATTTCACCGTAACTAAATGTGCTGATGAATTCTGACCGACTCTAGACAAGATTTCCTCAATCATATTCTCTGGTAGGTCTTCTAAAATATTCAGTTGTCTACCTTTAACGTCCATTTTGTTTTTATACTGTAAAATAGACAAGGATTAGATTCGTAAAAGATAATTAACAAATAATACAAGCAATTTTTACATAGAACATAAAAGTACAAGCACACTACAATACATATAATACACAACATGATTACAACCCTCTAATCTGAATCACTGGTTTCTTCTTCGGACTTGGTTCGCTTTCCTAATTTTCTAGGGATATATGGTGTTCCTCTAATATGAGCCGTCGTTTTCTACAATGGTTTAGAAAAACCTGGTGGTTTAGAGGTTCCCGGGTTATTGTTACACTTTAGGAAATACGGATGTTGCCGATACATATAAAGCTCATCGGGGTTAGAATCAGGTTTCTCTATTTTTATACCTTTTCCCTTATTATTTTCTTTTGCTATATTAAATTGGGTTGAGGTAATTTCTATAACATCTTCGGAATCCTCATCGGGATCTGATTCATCGGAAAATTGGTAATCTTCCCAATATTTTGCTTCCTCGGCGGAAACACCATTGACCATTTTTAACTTTGGTCCGTTGGTTGAGGTTTTTCTTTTATTTAAACGATTTACTGTAGGTATCAATATTTCTTCCTCCGGAACCTCTTCTTCTTCCGGTTCCTCCTCTTCCGGTTCCTCCTCTTCTGGTTCCTCTTCTTCCGGTTCCTCTTCTTCTGGTTCCTCCTCTTCCGGTTCCTCTTCGGGAATTTGTGAATCTTCCCAAAGTATATTCGACTCTTCATTATTATTAGGTGAGTCGATGGGATTTGTACTAGTGGTAGACATCTATCACACAATATCAAACATGTTAAGAGAATAATATATCATATAATATTTACATGTTAATAATATATAGTTTCCAATAAAAAGTGTTAAGCAATCGTTTTTAAAGAAAAGACGGTCGAAGTCCAGACTCACTAATGCATCCAAACAAACTCGATAAAACACACTAATGCAATTTTCTGGTTCTCTAAGACCAACGCTCTGATACCAACTGAAATGTCCCGTTCATATTGATTATAAATGTTCCATATTAATTGATTTTGTCGCGAGGTTTTGACCTCTATATGAGATGTTTTTCAAAGACTGCATTCATTTTTTAAAACAAGCATAACCTTTATTTTATCGATAAAGGTTTAAAAAGCATTACGTAGATTATCAAATAATGATAATCTAAAATATACTGTTTACACACGACCATTACATAATGGTTTACAATAAGAATATATTACATCAAAAATAAGTTTCTTGAATGCAGTTTTTACACAATATGATACAAGCATGGACTCCAAATCTTGTCCTTATTTTAGTATGCAACAGTGGAAGCTCTTAATAATCACCTGAGAATAAACATGCTTAAAACGTCAACAAAATGTTGGTGAGTTATAGGTTTAACCTATATATTATCAAATCATAATAATAGACCACAAGATTTCATATTTCAATACATCCCATACATAGAGATAAAAATCATTTATATGGTGAACACCTGGTAACCGACATTAACAAGATGCATATAGAATATCCCCATCATTCCGGGACACCCATCGGACATGATAATTTCGAAGTACTAAAGCATTCCAAATTCCAGAATGGGGCTTGTTGGGCCCGATAGATCTATCTTTAGGATTCGCGTCAATTTGGGGGTCTGTTCCCAAATTCCTAGGCTACCAAGCTAAAAGGGGCATATTCGGCTTCGATCATTCACCCATATAATGTAGTTTCATTTACTTGTGTCTATTTCGTAAAACATTTATAAAGTTGCATGTATTCTCATCCCAAAATATTAGATTTTAAAAGTGGGACTATAACTCACTTTCACATATTTTTACTTCGTCGGGAAGTAAGACTTGGCCACTGGTCGATTCATGAACCTATAACAAATATGTAAATATATATCAAAGTATGTACAAAATATATTTACAACACTTTTTAATACGTTTTAATGTTTTAAGCTTATTAAGTCAGCTGTCCTCATTAATAACCTACAACTAGTTGTCCATAGTTAGATGTACAGAAATAAATCAATATATATTATCTTGGATCAATCCACGACCCAGTGTATACACGTCTCAGGCTAGATTACAACTCAAAGCATATATATTTTTGGAATCAACCTCAACCCTGTATAGCTAACTCCAACATTACTGCATATAGAGTGTCTATGGTTGTTCCAAATAATATATATATATATATATGGGTCGATATGATATGTCAAAACATTTGCATACGTGTCTATGGTATCCCAAGATTACATAATATATTAGAATACATGTATAATACAATATAAGTTAGCTAGGATATGATTTGTATAGAATTGTTACAATATTTCTCGTAGCTACAACAATCAAAAAATATCCAATCTTGTTTTACCCATAACTTCTTCGTTTTAAATCCGTTTTGAGTGAATCAAATTGCTATGGTTTCATATTAAACTCTATTTTATGAATATAAACAGAAAAAGTATAGGTTTATAGTCGGAAGTATAAGTTACAGGTCGTTTTTGTAAGAGGTAGTCATTTCAGTCGAAAGAACGATGTCTTGATGACCATTTTAAAAAACATACTTCCACTTTGAGTTTTACCATGATTTTTGGATAGTTTCATGTTCATAAGAAAAGTCATTTTCCCAGAAGAACAACTTTTAAATCAAATTTTATCATAGTTTTTAATTATCAAACCCAAAACAGCCCGCGGTGTTACTACGACGGCGTATGTCCGGTTTTACGGTGTTTTTCGTGTTTTCCAGTTTTAAATCATTAAGTTAGCATATCATATAGATATAGAACATGTGTTTAGTTGATTTTAAAAGTCAAGTTAGAAGGATTAACTTTATTTGCGAACAAGTTTAGAATTAACTAAACTATGTTCTAGTGATTACGTTTTCAAATCTTCGAATAAGATAGTTATTTATATATGAATCGAATGATGTTACGAACATCATTACTACCTCAAGTATAGTAGGTAAACCTACTGGAAATGACAAAAAATAATCTTGAGCTTGAATGGATCTTTAATGGCTTGGAAGTTCTTGAAACAGAATCATGACACGAAAACAATTTCAAGTAAGATTATTACTCGAATCAAGATAGTTTATAGTTATAGAAATCGAATCAAAGTTTGGATATGAGTATTATCTTGAATAAGAAAGATAACCTACTGTAATTAATAAAGGTTTCTTGATCTTAGATGAATACTTGGAATGGATTTGCAAGATTAAAAGTAAACTAGCAAACTTGAAAGGATTTTCGAAGTGTTCTTGAAGTGTTCTTCCTATGATGATTATAGCCTGATTCTTGAAGTAATTTTTGATGAAGATGATGATTAGTTTACTGGAAATTTTGTTCCTAAGTGTGTGTGTGTGTTTAGAGAGAATTAGAAAGAGAATTGAAAGTGAAATGGATTGATTGGTGAGTGGTGAATGATGAGTGGTGAGTGGGGTTAAAAGGAGCTCTAGTTAGTTGACTAGTTCATGGTAGAAGTTAAATTTGATTAGTCATGCATGACATAATCAAGAGTGGAATCTCATGCTAGTTCCTATTGGTATATACTCATAGTAAGTACGTCTAGCAGCTGTGTATAATACGGGTACGAATACTGAATGACTACGAGTAGAATTGTTGATGAAAAATGAATGAAAATGTAATTGTAAGCATTTTTGCTAAGTATAAGTACTTTGATATGTGTCTTAGTTAACGATCTTATTTAATGTTGTTGAAATCTTAAAATCAAATTTTTAACACATTTTTAATAAAGCGATATTAACCCAAGACAGGGGCTCTGCCCCTTGGATCCCGCCAGGGGTTGCCACCCCTTGAACCCCGCTATCGGGGGCGCTGCCCCCGAACCCCCCGTCATAATCAAGATAAGTTCAAACAATTGTGCACTCCACACTTTCTCCAAACTTGTTCGATATTTAACAAGGTTATTTTGGTTAACAATTTAATCCCATTATAATTAAATCATATTGGTGACACAAATCACCAACAATGAATATATGTCCATATATATATCAACATATAGTTTTTACAAGTTTTAACGTTCGTGAATCGCCGGTCAACTTGGGTGGTCAATTGTCTACATGAAACTCATTTCAAATAATCAAGTCTTAACAAGTTTGATTGCTTAACATGTTGGAAACATTTAATCATGCAAATATAGTTTTCATTTAATATATAATCATGGAATAATCATGGAAAAGTTCGGGTCACTACACTCGGTCCGAATTAAACCTCACAGACCACACCGTTAAACTCAAAATATTTTCATGAACAAAACGAGACTAACTACATTCGAAATGGACACTTTTTAAAAAACGCTAAACACAACGGCAGACATATCTTCCCGCTCGCCGCGAGTTAAATTTCTTCGACAGCACCGTTAGACTCGGAAAATTTTTACGAACAAAACGAAACTAACTACGTTCGAAATGGACACTTTTTAAAAACGCTAAACACAACGACAGCCCGTATCTTCCCACTCGCTGCGAGTTAAATTTTCTCGACAGCACGGTTACACTCGAAATTTTTTTATGAAGAAAACGAAACTAACTACGTTCGAAACGGATACTTTTTAAAAAACGCTAAACACAACGACATCTAAAACGTCGGTTAACACATGGGTCGTGTTCCCCTCTGTAAATACACAACGCTACGTTAAATATGAATACGCAGACCGAAAGCCCCCGCCGCAACGCGCGAGCCAGTTCGGACTAGTTATACATAAGATACATGACCTACGATCCTCCAATTACACATAAAATAATCAAAAATTGAACAAAGTGATAATCTGATCAATAAATAATCAGCACATACTAACACAACACGCAATTCAGACTCAAAAGATATCCTAATTAAGTTCGTAACCGGGAAAATTAACATAAAATACAATCTTACAATTTATCTTTAGGAGTTTTGGATGGCAGTAAGAAAATCATGGCAGTGAAAAAAGCAGGTTATGCACCGAACCAAATAAAACATACCAACATGCATCCCCTACATCACATAAAGCATGACCTACACATCCTAGGTGTCAGACCCTAAGGATACCCCTACTCATCTGACACGTGTCATACAGCAAATATTTTAAGTCTTTTTTTTAAAAAAAAATCCGTAAATTTTATAATAAAAAAAAAGAAAAAAAAGTGTCTCACACCTATACGATTTGTTTCTCACACTTTACGATTTGTCTCACACCTAATTAGGGTTCCGCACAAAATCACCACCCATTAAGTCGACACTTCGTATCATCTGTGGTATACGTCCTATGAAGATGGGATAAGCCGCACGTCCAGAACAAAGTTAGGGGTCTCCATACATTTTTAGGGTTTCATTCAACATCACTGGTTATTAACGATTTTCAGGATACATTCAACGACTATTAGGGTTTCATTAACAGCATGCGATTTTGTATCTGCCATTGATTCCGTAAGTTAAAGATTTGTTTCTATAAACCCTAAATTATTATTTCTCACACTTTTATTCTCTTTTGATTGATTATATTTTTCTGTTTGATTAGAGATTGAAGCCATTGAATAATTTTGAAAATTTCAGGTATTTCTTCGAAACCCCATTCTTTTTTGGTTGAATTTCATTGAATTTCACTGTGCAGAGAGTGTACAATACAAGAAGGTCAGCAAGGCAAACTGAAAAGAAACGTGTTGTGTCTGGTGTTTTGGAGAAGGAGATTAGTCATCAATGTTGTAAGGCAAACTGAAAAGAATCGTTTGATAAGGCATCAATGTTGGATGAGGCTATTGAATATTTGAAGCAGGTTCAACTGAAAGTACAGGTATATGTATCAATTTTTTTAATCTACGCAATCTTTCTTTTGTTAAGATTAAGGAGTGTTGCTTATTGGGGTTTTTTAGGTTTCAGTTCAATTGGGTCAGGGTATTTAGGTTTTGATCTGTATATACATATAATAAATTCTGTGATTTCTTATATGAGTCTCATCTATGTTGATGCAATCTTATATGAGTCTCCTTCTTTCCACTCTACTTTGGTAGTTAATTTGAGGTATGAAGAATATGCCTAATTTATATTAATGATGCATTTTGTTAAAATTTAATTTTGTTAAACTTGGTATGAAGTATATAAACTCTAAATTGATATAGTGATTCATGCTAAAATAATTAACATTTGATCATCACCAGTTTTGATTTTGTATTATTATATGTCTGTAGAATGGTATTGATGATGATGATGATGATGATGATGATGATGATGATGATGATGATGACGACGACGACGACTCTGTAGATGACACTGGATTGGTAGCAAAAAGTAAGCTCAATTTGTTTGTTTTAGAATTATATCTTTTTTTTCAGACCGGCACTTTCTATAAATTTTATTTGTCTGAAGCTTAGTAATAGTTTATGAATAGTACATGTTATTGTGCAGGCTCTTAAGGGCGGGCTGCTGGCACCCGTTTAGAGTTTGATAAACTTTATTTTGTACTTATTAGACTACAATTTTGTAACGACCCGGAAATTTCCGACCAAATTTAAACCCTAATCTCTATATGTTTCCGACACGATAAGCAAAAACCCTAATGTTGAGTCTAGAAAGTCTGAAATCTATATTTATGTGATTAGTTACCATTTGACCAAGCCCGACGATTCACGAACATTTGTGTGTAAATAGATATGATATATATATATATATATATATATATATATATATATATATATATATATATATATATATATATATATATATATATATATAATTATTGTATGAATATTGTAATGTATATACGCATAATATTAAATACTCTATAGATATGAAATTGATATATATAAATTACTATAATAGTATTATTATCACTAAAAATATTAATATTAATATAGCTTGTATTACTAATAGTATTATTAATAAGATTATTATTATTATTTTCATTATTATTATCATTATAATAACTTTATTATTATTGTTATCTATATAATTATGGTTAATATTAAATCATTATTAATATACATATATATTTATTTATATAGATTATAGTCAGATACATATCAGATATATATACGTAAACAAAATACAGTTATATATATAAATATAATTATACACTTATATAAATATAGATAAATTCGTATCTTCACATTTAGGAATCAAATCAGTTTAAAATCTCGTCAACTGTAACTGATTGATTATAACTATTTCTAATTGTAGAATTTAACATCAATAGAGTCCAAAATCTGTTAACCATCACAATTGATCTTTATTTTTTTGTATTTTTCTATATTGCTCGAATATTTACTTGTCGACTAAATCTCAACTACAAAACAATTGCAGTCAAATCGTGGTACTGTTGAGATCGTTACATAATTCATTATATATTTTCACTTCTGAAATTCATTTAACAAAAACTGATATTTCAAAAGGAAAACACGACCACCTTCGATATTTTCTTCATGAACGAGAACACCATCATCTTTTGTCACCACAACCCGCCACCTTACACCACCATGCCAACCTAATCGATCACTACCCATTTGTCCCTTTTCAACACCTTCACTCGACACCATGAAACCACCACCATTAAAAACCGACCTCACCACCTTTCATCACCACCTCTATCACCACAACTTTCACCACCCTAGAATGCCACCTTCCACCATCGTTGAACCACTCTACCACACTTGTACACCGTCACCACCACTTACTATTTAACCACCATCTTCAATATTTTTTTTTTTTGTTGCTCGTTCGATTTCAACCAACGACACCACGAACCACTTTTGTAACCATGCCATGGCCGATGATCAAAACACCATGGAATAAACATTTATCATTTTTGTCTTTCCTGATGCTTCTATTGCAATAACATTAGAA
Organism: Rutidosis leptorrhynchoides; assembly: GCF_046630445.1. Taxonomy (NCBI): domain Eukaryota; kingdom Viridiplantae; phylum Streptophyta; class Magnoliopsida; order Asterales; family Asteraceae; genus Rutidosis; species Rutidosis leptorrhynchoides. The sequence continues at coordinate 373,908,918 of NC_092336.1, forward strand.
CCATCGTTACCTTTAAAACCATAAACCGCCACAACATCCCTTCTTATGCTGCTACCGTATTAATTGTTGATCAAACCGAGAAAACATCACCCTTGTAAACCCCTTCCAAACAACCACCTTTTGAACTCATTTCAACTTAAAACACCACCCATCATTATGGCTACTTGAATGAGTTTTGATGGTTTATTTCCAAGACAAGAGACAACACAAAACCATTATCAAACTAACAAACAATATTGAAGTTCCATAAAAGAAAACTAGCGAATAAAGGGCTGCCTTTATACAATTTTTTTTTATTATTGTTTTGGCCGACAAACCTTCAATCAACCATACCCCATATGATTATAAAAGGAAACAGAAATGATTAATTTGGTTTGGACACATATTCTTTTTTTTTTTTTTTTGACGAGCAATTAGTGGATATAGACTTTTTGCGTTTCATTTTTCCCCTAGCTGACGTCTACAACTCCTTTTGGTAAATAAAGTAATACTTCGTAATAGGGTAATGGAAAATGGGACAAGGATCTTTATATACTCCGTATTTGTTTAAACTGTGGGTCTATAATCGGGCCGTATCAATAACATAGATTGGATTAATATAGATTGGGCCTAGGATACTGTTGTTGGGCCGACAGAGAGAAAAAAAAAGGGAAGCCACGGACTAAATAGATTTGGATTACGGTTTATAACAGAATCACAAGCATAGCAGAATGGTTTAGGGTGCTGAAGGGTATGCTAGGGATTCGGGTTCGAGTCCCATACCTGTCATTCTTTTTAAAGGAAAGGGGTTCTTAAGGTTCGTGAATCCGAGGCCAACCTTATAATTACACAATGGTGTTATATGTATTTTTACTACAAAATACATTAGGTGAGTATATAGTCCCCTTTTTTTTAAACTTTAAATATTTTTGGGCTGAGAATACATGCGCTATTTTTATAAATGATTTACGTTATGGACACAAGTGACTAAAATTACGTTCTACATGGGTTTGAATCAAAAATCCCCTAGCTTGGTAACTTTAACTATTGGTTTATGAACTGGTAGGCGCGAATCCTAAAGATAGATCTATCGGGTTTTACACCCCCACCCAGATGTTGTTCTAGTCACTACTAAACTAGAGGAACGGGTGTTTAGTACTTCGAGGTTAACGGAACGCACTTGATTCGGTGCACATATATTATAACTCAGGGGTACACACTCTTGTTAAGGCTAGTTACCGGGTGCCCACTGCTTGGAATGCTTTTCATACACTTGCGAATGTATTATTTTTTTTATATGAAATCTTGTGGTCCATAGTTATAACGCTGCTAGCATCAAACCTATATATCTCACCAACTTTATGTTGACTTTTTAAAGCATGTATTTCTCAGGTACAAATTTAGTCTTCCGCTGTGCATTTACTCATGATAAGGACATTACTTGGAGTCGATCAACACAATGGGACCAACTGTGAAGACTTCATCCGGATGGATTAGGACCGGTCCTTTCAAATTTATTGGTTATCTTTGTTACTTTTGCTGTAAACTTACTAACACGCTGAACATGTAATAAGCAAGTGATCCCACACTATCTTTTGGTCATTAGTGACTTTGGTTATTGGGTATTTTTCAGAATATGATGTGGTGAGTCAGGTAACGAGTCAAAACGACTGGTTTTTGTATGGATGTCATCATGTGGGATTAGCCTAAAGACGCTTTCTTGTCCAAATAGTTTTTTAAAATTCTCAGCGTGTTTCGGGGTTTTTATATTATTATAAAAAGTATATTACTAAATTATAGAAATAGTATGTAAACTGTAAAGTGACGAATATATTGATTTGAAACGAAAATAATATTAAATACACTTCGGGTGACTTTTGACCATTTAGAATATTCGACCCGTTTCCCTATAAGCTATGTGGATTTGAATTGGGTTAGGGATGACATTACCCTAACCGACCCATTCGTAATTAAACGGTTTAGAATTGACTTATTTACTGCTTGTATTGTTGTCTATAGATTGATATAGTGGCAGTTGGTTCTTGTATAATAACCTTTAATGGATTTAAATTCTAAGTTTCAATTTGTGTTATTGAGAGTTTGGTTTAGTGAAGTGTGTCTACTGATATTCGTGCTCCAAGTTTTTCTTATTGCTTTCTTCCTACAGTTACTAAAAATTGTTTTCAGATTATTCATTTCTTCATTTTGTGATAAGGACTTTCACTTTATCAAAGTAACTTTGTATATTCTTCAAGTTTTTGAGCACTAAAACATCTATTGTATTCTGTCTGTAGTTGCAGTAATTGTAACCATGTCCTTTTTTCGGTGACGTGGTTCGTCTCAGCCGCAGCAAGAGCCGGAACGTCCCGAACTGCAATCAGAGGCCAAGGTAACTAACTAAACTAACTACAATTTCATTTAATATTGAACTAATTTGACACAATCTTTAAAATTAACATTGTTGTTGAACACATGTTTCTATTGATTGTTTTTTGGTCAATGCAGGTCAATGAGCTTTAAAGCTGCACTTGGACCCTTATCTGGACGTAACGTTTTGTACTGTACTGATGCATGCTTGCGAAGATATGTTGAAGCCCAAAACTGGAACGTAGACAAAGCAAAAAAGATGTTGGAAGAAACACTTGAATGAAGATCAACTTATAAGCCTGAAGAAATACGTTGGGTTAGTGATCATCATTTCATTAATGTTATAATAATTTAAATATCTCTGAAACTACTTCAGTATCATATAACAATAATTTATTATTATTATTACTGCTTATGTTGCCGTGAAATTATCTGAGTATTTATAGAACTTGTGCTCAAATTTTTTTTATTTTTTTTATGTGATGAAGTTGCAGTTAAAGGCGAGACAGGGAAACTGTTCAGAGCAAATTTTCGTGATCGAGTTGGAAGAACAGTTCTGATACTAAAATCAGGAGTGATCGAAAAATCCCCGTTTGTGTTTTGACATGTACCAAAATAATACCCATTGGCCTGTTAACCGACCCGCCCAAATTGCCACCTAAAATAACTGTTTGAGCTAATACAACATAAATGGACAACCAGATCAGACATCTTGATGTTTATTTTTAGAAGAAAAAATAAACTCAAACCGGGTTCAACATGTTCTTTCAAGTACTGCTGCAAGTACCGTACTTTTTACTACTTTGATGTTTCCAACAACTAAAGTGTTACGCGTATATTTCAGTTTCTTTTACAAACATCTTTCATAGACTTTAATAATTTTTACAACATTCATTGAATAAACTTACTTAGATTGGTTGAATGCAAAACATATTTGTTTAAAAGTCAAGCTATATGTTTAATATGGATGGATGATGTTTTGTTGTTTGTTAATTTCATTCATATTTTATACTTTGATGTTAATAACTTCATTAGGGCCTTCCGTACAACGTACGGGCTCTTAAAAGCTAGTAAACAATAAAACAAAAAGGATTAATTTCAGTCCAATAAGAAAGCTATCACGTGGCAGTCATTTGAGTTGCTAGAGTATCTTGGATGGTTTCCTTATATATACCGCTACTATCTAACTAGCATCATTTGGGTTGCTACTACAGGCATGCAATACATCTTGGCATATTAACAAACCTTACCAAAATTGAAGCTACATATCATATGAAAATGACGTTGAAACACAAATCTTTGATTCTTTTGTTAGCTTACGTTCTCATCGTTCAATCTTACCTACTAAAATCGCATTCCAAATCAATCATCAAAAGACTTCCGGGATATCATGGTGATCTTCCTTTCAAACTTGAAACTGGGTACGTGACGTAATTCAATTTATTCACATGTAAAAATCTCAATGATTTAAAATTTCTTAGTTTTAACTGTACCTTTTTATTTAACTCGTTATATATCATCTTCATCTTCGATTATAAGAATTATCTGTAAGAAAGTTTTGTACGAGAAATAAGTTTTTTTTAAAGGTGAAATTAATTTAGAAGTGCCTTATATTTCAACCTCATTTAAAACATAGCACGTTTTTATGTAATACTCTTCGGATTCCGGAAGTTGTTTTTCAAAGGAGAAACATCAAGTCCTTAGAAGGAATTTCTTTGCATATTATTCGGCTTTCTCATTTTCCGTAAAGACGTTGTAGTGATGTGTGTAAAAATATGTGCGAAGTGTTGAGCTTTATTCTCAACTTTTAAATTTATATTTTCTAATTTACTTATCAATTTTAACACTCTAACGAGTAACAAAACTTGATCAAGTACTCCCTCCGTCCTATCTCAAGTATCTACATATCCATTTTAAGATGTCTCATTTGAAGTGTCCACTTGAAATTTCAACCAATCAAAATGGGTTATTATGGAGAGATGAGATTTTTTATTGGTGGAGAATAAAGTTAGTGAAATTTCTTAAAACTGTGTGCAAAAAAATAATTGGACATTTATAATGGGACGGAGGGAGTAATTAATAAATTATTATCGTCCCAAGAGACTACGAAAGCGGATAAAAGTTGTCTTTTAAAATTATAGTTTATTTAATCCTTAGGAAATAATTAGAATTATTTACTCACTCCGTCCCACGTCTATTGTTTTCAGACAAAAAACACACAATTTAAGAAAAAGTATCTGTCACATGTACTTTTTTTCTGTTTACTTTCCAGTTTTACCCCTTATTTTTTACATATTTTTTTGTCATACATGCATAAAGTAGGGCACAAAAGACTTTTATTACAATATTCTTTTGCATTTATGGATGTAAAAAATTAATTTGAGACATTTCAAAATAGAATAACTAGATTTGAAAAGGAGAGACTATCATCTTATCTTACTTGTATATAATTTGGTGATGTTGATGACATCACTTAAGTTGCCTGCTCAAGCTTTGAGGTTATGTACATGTTATGACATTAATTTGGATGATGTAATAATTAATCATTTTTAATATCTATTTAATTTAATTAATCGAATAATATAATAATACTTACCTAAAACTTCCTTTGAAAGATTTTACTCTATTGGCCTAGGTACCTGAGCATATCTTATAATATCTCCTCTCTTTATTACTTTTAAAAAACTAGACTTCTTTCTTTCGTTTCTTCCAACACAAATCAGTAACAATATAAAATCTCCTTTTCGCATTCTTGAGAATTCATCAGGTTCGATTTCTTCATGTTTATCTCCAATTCAGGTTCGTGTTCATCCTCTTTGCCATTTGTTCATTCCCTTTATAACTGTACTTTAACTCGGATCCAGGTTTATCTTCGATTTCTTCAAGTTTATCTCTGATTTCTTTAGTTCGATTTCTTTATGTTTCTTCATGATTTTGTTCATCCCCTTTATAGCTTTACTTCGATTTCCTCGTGTATTTGCCAGCAAGCAGTACCTATTTTTGTAGACATTTGTATTTACAGTAATGATATTTTGTGTTAAAAATGCTATACATAATCAATTATCCTACAATGTAACTCTGATCCACATGTTACTTTGTTTATTTTCGGATCTTACAGGTGGTTATAGGTATATGATGCAACACTATTCGGATGCAAGGACAATTGTTAGGCGCTTTGGATATATCCAGATTTGTTCATAACTTTGAAGTGCAATGCGAAGTGGCCAGAGGTCGTGCGATTCTTTGACAATAAGGATTTAAGTCCTTAAGACATACCTGAGATGTTGCGACGACTCTTTAAGATGTACCTTGGCAGTATAATAAATGATTTCATGAAAAAATCACTTTTTGGGGAAGTTGAAGCAGGTATAACTAATTTTTTTTATGTCAATGATATATCGACCTTAAGTTGTTTATTTAAGCTATAATAATACTTAAGCAGGATTCATGATGTTGTTCTGTATTCTATATTTGTAACTATTATATGTTTCTTTATTGCACCAAAAAGCGAAGAATTTTAGTAAATTTGTTGTTATTAGGTTAAGTGACATGAAATTTTGTTGTTTTATCTGATCTATTTTTTTATGTCAAATATGCAGTTCTCAAGAGCAAAAGTGGTTGATTCAGTTAGTGGCATCAATGTCAACTATGATGGTAAATTTACTTTATTTTTCATATGCATTTGTTCCATTTCCTTTATGCAAGAATGTTTGTTCGTTTACTAATGTTGGTCCTTAAATAGACTTTTAAAAACATAACATTGAATTGCAGTTTATTTGATAATTTGTTCTTACAGAACATTTGGATTGGAAGGGTATATAATTGAAAAGCAGTTATGGCTATTGTTGCTAGGTTCTTGCATTGTACAAATGCTTTCGGTCCTACCAATCGCTAACTTTATGTCTCTTTATCTTTATTCTTATTATTAGTTTGTTGCGTTAATTGTGTTAATTTCATATTAGAGGGAATTTGCAATTTAGTCAAATTTATTTTGTTTAAGTTACTGCAATATTAAATATGTTCATACAACTTTTAATCATAACAAGTTGCATATATAATTGTTACAAATCATGATGGTAGACCTAAAACTATTTGGAACAGTGGCAATATGGGCGAGTCGGACAGAGTTAGTATAAACTCTAAAGTGTTGTTGCTTTGATGCCCATAGAGCATTATAGAGTTACTTATGTTAAAACTGCAGGTTTAGGGGATTTATCTGTCGCATAAGGAGTATACTATTATTAAGATGAAGGTTCAGTTTTTTTGATTATATGGTGTAAGTTTTATTTTTCTATTTTAAAGTATATAAATTACATGAAACACAAAGATTTATGCAATAGATTAAACTAGCTGCAAGATCTTGCTTAGTAAAGAGTTTTAGCACAAAATCAATTTCTTAGGTTCTTTTTCTTTCTAAATTGTCTTTTTAATGTATATAGCTTTGCAGAATTTAAACCAGATATAAAGATCAATTGATATCAAGTTAGATTTTTCAATATGTAGCCATTTGCTGTTGACTTGCATAGTGATATGCTTTGTATAGTAATGTTGACCCATCTACTCTTTTATCTATCTTTTTTTCGTAATCTATATGTGAAATAATTTTTTTTTTAAGCCTATATGTGAAATAATGACTTTTCAACGATTTTTCTATTTACCAAAAGTAGGATGATGAGGAAAGTAAATGAGTTGGATATAAATACAAAAAAGTTAAGTGTAAAAGCTTTTGATGGGTTTTGGGTTTTTTTTTACTCACCAACGGTGCTCATGTTAGTATGATTTTTATAAAACTATATGCCACTTAAACTAAAATAAAGCAATCATTCTGATTACGGTTAAGGTTTATGTTGTCTATGTTACAAGTTTTTCCCTTTCAATGTGATGACTCAATTCATCTATTCACTTGGGTTGCATTTAATGATTTTTGTAGGATCTTTGTTCTTTGATCGAAACCGAAAAATACATTGGCTCATCTTCATGTTCAGACACAATATTCGTATATTTTTTGTAGCAACTAGCCATCGGGGACCCTTTGTAAAAACAAGTTGCAATTCCATAATTTCATTAAGTTTTGAACATGGCAATTAAGACCCATTTAGGCACAAATGCAAATTTAGTTTCAACAAATGTTATATTTGTTGATTGTTCAATTATCTATGTCGTATATGTTGTAGAGTTATTTGGAATAGATTATTGACATGAAACTGATCGTGCCTTCACATTTTACACTTAAATATGTCATGGGTTATGTCAACTAATTTTGTGGGTGCATGGATACTTACTTTGACAAATTAAGGATCAAAAGGTTTATGGAATATAATGGTGGTGTACTGGTGTGTACTGATCGTAATCAATGAGACATGAGGTTAGGACTTCGATTGAGTTTTTAAGATGGTGAAAAAAATGAAGTATTCACTTGCATTAATGGCAATGTGATCCAAAGGAATGTTGCTCAAATGTGTCTATAAGAGTGGATTTGACATATGCATAAATTACCATCAAAACTTAATGATAGAAAAGTCAGTCATATAAATTACATTAAAACTTATATTTATATTGTTACACTCGCGTAAGTAATCTTTAAATTTTAATTTTTGACAAACCCGTGTAATCACCGGTCATGCACTAGTTAATTTATTATAGTCTCAAACATAGCACGTCTAATAAGTGAGGTTTTATGAATGCAAAAGACCATTGGACCCACCCAAAGTTGGTGACTTCTCTTCTTGCACGTGTGTATATGATATTGAACTTATTTACTATTAATATATTTTTTTTAATTTTTTAACTTACAACTAGGACACCAAAACTTAATGAGACTTTTCTTCTCTTAGCACATGGGTCACCTGACGTGTTTTTTATAATCGTTTCCTTTTACTTTATACATACCCTTTTCATTTATCATATAGGAAAAATTAATATTCAATCCACGATAAATGATTGTGAAAAAAACACATAGAATGGATTTTATCCCGACAACTCCGCACTAAAGCGCGTGGTGATTCACTAGTTATAATATTAAAGATTATCTTATTTTAACTTTAATAAAACTATATGAAGAAAGATAGAATATGAATTAAATTGAATTGCAATACAATAAAGAAAAGTGGTTACTCAGACTTGTTGATTATGAGAGATTTAGTATTAGATACTTTCATTACTCATATTAATAAATAATAAAATAACAATCATAGATTCATTATTATTCATAAAAAGTTAAGCTAAATATCACATAAAGTTCACAAAGTATGACTTAAAGCATATATTAACTAAAGGATAAAACTCGGACCAATTTGAGGGCATGACCGGTAAACCCGCCTCCAACTGCTGTCTTGGAGGAAATCCGGACCAATCTGAGAGCATCTTCCGCAGTTGCATAACCCGCCCCCAACTGCTGCCTTGGAGAAAACCCGGACCAATCTGAGGGCATGACCGGTAAACCCCCCTCCCCGTTGCCCCTGCAACGCGATGTGCGAAAGACGGCATTGGATGGAATTCAAGATCAAGGGATATCATTGTGTGCAATGTTGGCGGGCCATGGAATCGAACTCCCAACCTCTATCAAAGAGGTATGGATCATTACCACTGGACCAACAACACAATGATACACCTATACCATACTAAAGGATAAAACCTCATTGGTTATTATGTTTTATTGATACTAGCTATATTTATATATTTATAAACATTATAAGGTAATCTATGAGCATAAAAGAAAAAAATCTAACGGACTCAAACACACAATTGAACTTGACCAACTAACATAGTTTCTAGTCTAATAGAGTATAATTAATAGCATATAGTCAAGATATATATGTCATGAATAGTCACGATATAGATTTTAGATTGTCACGATATTTAGTCAGTAACAGAATACAAAATACTATCTAGTCAACTAGTTAAACTCATCTCCTAAATTAGCTCATACTCAGTTATAGGGACTCTGTATTTATACGCTTGACTGATGAATGAGAATTCACGAATTCACTTACTTTTATGGTATCAGGCCTATTATCCTCCTTAACCTTCATATCTCTTATCACTTTTCTCTGATTTCTTTAATGGTTGCTGCCATATTACACCCTGCCATAACCATAAACAACATCAGAAATTTCATCCCTATCACCCTTGAACTTAACACAAGTCATTATTCATCATGGGCAGAATTACTTAAAATTCATTGTCAAGCCTTTGATGTCATTGATCATATCATACCTTCCGCAGATGACTCATCTTCTTCAACACCTACAACAACTCAGCAAACTAATCCTGCAGATTGGGCCAAACTTGATGCAATTGTGCTTTCTTGGATATATGGAACCCTCTCAAACGAATTGCTGCTCAATATTCTTTCTCCCGGTTCCACGGCTCAACAAACGTGGGACCGAATCAAAGGAATTTTCCACTACAATCAACATTCACGTGCTGTTCATCTTGCTACCAAATTCGCCAACACTAAACTAAAAAACTTCTCAAGTATGTCCGCCTACTGTCAAGAGATGAAACATATCTCCGATCAACTCACCGATGCCGGACCAAAAATTGAAGATGACCGCCTCGTTCTTCAATTAATTACAGGACTTGGTGATAGCTATGATACAGTTGGCTCTCTTCTTGCTCATGCCAAAAAGCTTCCATCTTTCTCCGAAGCTCGTTTTATGTTAATTCTTGAAGAAACAAGAAAAGAAAAACAATCAGCTACGCCTAATCCTGTTGCCCTTACTTTTACTAATGTTAATTAGTTACTTTAGTTGTTAATTACTCTTCATATTTTTTCATCTCACTCCAATATCCTTTCCGACCTACAACTTCGTCGTCTCCTTGATTTCGTTCCAGAGAGTTTTTTTTTATTGCGGGAGTGCGGAACACAGAGAAAAATGAAATGAGATCAAGGAAAAAAAAAATGCATACTATGTGTTAATTAAGTAAATGAATTAGCTTATATTTTAGGATACATTTACATTACAAAACCAAATATATTTTTTAATAAAGTGATTATTACATATATATTAAATTGATTACTGAAAAACATAGATTTGATCATGTATATATATTGCCCAGCTGCTAGCCGAATTGTGGCTGGTTGCTTAAAAAAAAAAAAAAATAATAAAAAATAGATCATGTATATATACTAACATATATTGCTTTGTTTGTATGGTAGTTGTGTAGGAGTAGGGGATAAGGAAAATGTTCAATTATTTTATTATTTTGTTGAGTCAACAAATAATTCAGAAGAAGACCCTCTCATTTTTTATATTCCTGGAGGTCCCGGAGCCTCTGCATTGGTAACCTTCTTTCTTGAAATAGGTATGTTTTCTTGATAATTTAATATGAGTAATTAATAATTAAAGTTAAAAATTTACGAATTTATATATTATGTGTTTCGTCAATGTCCAATGGTAAAGTGGAAACTAATAATATATAATATATCTGTTAAAAAAATAATATATAATATATTTAGTAAATTTCAAAAGAACTAACTAGTTTTACATTGTCCGTGTAGATATCTATACACATTGTAGTGCAAGTTTTTAACGATGTTTTTTTTAATAGAAATAGTCTTTTTGATGTAATTAGATTATTGTGTTTTCGTTAGATTAAACATAGGAGCCATTTAATTTCTAATTGGAACTCATGGCTTTCTATGCCTTTGCAATTTCTCCCTTAGCGGTTTGCTAAGGAGCGTTTTTTAATGTAATTATTTGGAACTCGTGGCTTTCTATGCCTTTGTAATTTCTCCCTTAGCACTTTGCTAGGGAGCGTTTTTTTATATAATTATTCTTTGGCCGTAAAAAAAAGTGCAATGTCTGCACTTTTTAATAATCTATATATTATTAGATATTAGATATTATAATTACATATTAGATACAATGCGTAATAATTATAATCGTAAATACGTTTGTATGTATGAATTGAAATTCTTTCTTTCATTAGGTTGCCAGAACATTAACAACTTAATTTATATATCCATTTCATAAAAAAAAAATAACAGCTAAAATTTTTTCCTCCACTACAACTAATTAGATCAGTTATATAGTAAATAGTAAATATATGTTATAGTAAGTAGAACTATAAATGAGATTAAAACCTAAGCACATCGGCTTTTAAATTGTTTCGAATAGGTCCAGTTAGATCGACATCAGATGACAATAATAATCTCACATTAGCGTTGAATCAATACGCATGGACACAGGTAAATTTACAAATTCAGTTTTTATATTTATTTATCTAGCTAAGGTATATATGAAGTACTTATGTTGAATTCCGTGAAAAAAAATTTAATACATTTAAATTAATATTTGAAATAATATTTATTTGTAGATGGCTAATATCATATTTATTGATATACCTGCTGGAACCGGCTTTTCTTACTCCGAAACTAAACAAGGGTGGATTAGCAGTGATACCAATTTAGCTACTCTAGCCACAGATTTTATCAAAAAGGTTCAACTTAGATAGATTATCACAAAATCAATTTCATTTTAGATTTATTGAATCATAATTTTGTTGATGAAATTAAATTATTTGTTTTTAAATAATGGTTAACTAGCAAACACACTGTGAATTCACGAAATAATATACTTATTATTAATATTAACGTTAATATTATAATAATATTCGACGGCGGCAGTGGTGGCAGTGGGTGGTAGCGGAAGTGGTGGCGGTGGTTAGTGGTAGGTGGTGATGGTGATGGTGGTGGTTGGTGGTAGGTGGTGGTGGGTGAATTAGCTGTGTTTGTTAGAAATTAATGGTTGAGATTCAAATAAACAATTAATGTTTATATGAGGAGAGAGATAATTATGATAGTTAATAACTATCAAAATGATCAAGATTTAATCTTTTCGAAAAGGATAACATAATTACTACTTTTTTATATATGTAGTTAGATTCGATTATACTAGATTAGGTTATATTAGAAGACTATAGTTAGATTAGATTGTCGTGTTGTTTAAGGTCTTAAGGGCCAGATGATCACTCCATACAAGATATTAGACAAGAAGAGAGGTACTATTGTCGGGGGTAAGAATTTACCTAATTGGACCTGATTAATGAACAAGGATAACATATTTATGTACAAAGATTGCAGGGTTGGCTAGTTAATTAACTTATATTTATAATATTGTGGAATTGTTTCACGCTCTTAAATATATAATATACGATATGTTAACAAATACTTTGTGGGATTTTTGAATTTTACAAGGTTAATAAATAGTACTTGTGTTTGTTTTAGTAATTACTTTGAGTTTTAAATCCAATGAACAGTTTCTCATGGAACATCCTAAGTTTAAGAAGAATCCATTATACATAGCAGGAATTTCTTACATTGGTATTATTGTTCCCAAAATCACTCTGGATTTATATGAAAGTAATGAACGAGGAGATCAACCAAAATTAAATATTCAAGTAAGTATTTAAATATTTTTATCTTAAATACTCATGATTGCATAAAGAACTTGAATAATCTTATTATATATGGAAGGACGTAATTTTTTCTCATGTGTTTTCAAATTAAAATCATGTAAAGGATACATTCTTTGTAGTCCTTTCACCAATAAGTTCAAGGATTTCAATTCTAGATTCGAGTATGCTCATCGTAACGCACTTATATCAGACGATATCTACATGGTAATTATAGTAGTTTAATAAATCTACATACCTACATTTTGAATTCAAATTCTATATATGTGTTATAATTTAATTTTGCAGTCCGCGATAAAAAATTGTCAAGGAAATTATGTAAGTATTGATTCGGCCAATTCATTTTGTGCAAGCAGCCTTAAGAGGTATGAAGAGGTGAGAAGTATATATGAACATAAGTTTGAAAACATTTGATATTTTAGAATTTTCTTACGTGTAAATTTTTGTTTGTAGTGCACAAGTCGTATTACGCTGGATAACATTTTGGAACCTTTTTGTGACGAAAATGATCCAACGCTGGATTGTGATGTAATCCCTTTTTCTCAGTCTCTAATAACTAATATATTTTTGAACCTTTTGAGTATCTTATATGAATCCAAAATGAGAAGTTTTATGTCATGAGATTAGCTTATACCCAATGTGATTTGTTTTTATGGTTTTGGTAAATTTCGGTTTACAAATAATTATAGTTATAAATGAGAATGATAAATAATCTATATTTCATACATTTAGAATAACCGCTACATAGAGACATGGGCTAACATTGATATTGTGCAACAAGCTCGCCACGTTCGTCAGGTACGCCATTAAAACTATCATCTTGAATACATAAACCGCAAAAAACTATATACACTATTCACCTCATTCCAACATTTTATTTATAGGGAAAAATCGGTAAATGGGAATTGATTAACCAAACATTGCATTACAATCAAGGAAAGAATGACACGTTTTGTTATTCGTATGATATATTTAGTAGTTATTCTTATCATAAGAAACTCTTTACCAAAAATTGTCGAGTTTTGATTTTCAGGTAATTTAAAAATACCCTCGAGTCGATCTCTTGCTTGCAATCTTTTTATTCCACAATATATCATTGAAAATTAAGTTACATGAACGAGCATTAACTATTTTATTGATCCACAGTGGTGATCAAGATATGACATTTCCGTACGTTGGTGTGGAGGAATGGATAACCGCACTGAATGTTGGAGTTGAAGTCCCATGGAAACCATTCTATGTTGATGGTCAAGTCGGAGGGTGATGAAATGTCCCGTTCATATTGATTATATACGTTCCATATTAATTGATTTCGTCGCGAGGTTTTGACCTCTATATGAGACGTTTTTCAAAGACTGCATTCATTTTTAAAACAACCATAACCTTTATTTTATCGATAAAGGTTTAAAAAGTATTACGTAGATTATCAAATAATGATAATCTAAAATGTACCGTTTACACACGACCATTACATAATGGTTTACAATAAGAATATATTACATCAAAAATAAGTTTCTTGAACGCAGTTTTTACATAATATCATACAAGCATGGACTCCAAATCTTGCCCTTATTTTAGTATGCAACAGCGGAAGCTCTTAATAATCACCTGAGAATAAACATGCTTAAAACGTCAACAAAAATGTTGGTGAGTTATAGGTTTAACCTATATATTATCAAATCATAATAATAGACCACAAGATTTCATATTTCAATATACATCCCATACATAGAGATAAAATTCATTCATATGGTGAACACCTGGTAACCGACATTAACAAGATGCATATATAAGAATATCCCCATCATTCCGGGACACCCTTCGGATATGATATAAATTTCGAAGTACTAAAGCATCCGGTACTTTGGATGGGGTTTGTTAGGCCCAATAGATCTATCTTTAGGATTCGCGTCAATTAGGGTGTCTGTTCCCTAATTCTTAGATTACCAAACTTAATAAAAAGGGGCATATTCGATTTCGATCATTCAACCATAGAATGTAGTTTCACGTACTTGTGTCTATTTTGTAAATCATTTATAAAACCTGCATGTATTCTCATCCCAAAAATATTAGATTTTAAAAGTGGGACTATAACTCACTTTCACAGATTTTTACTTCGTCGGGAAGTAAGACTTGGCCACTGGTCGATTCACGAACCTATAACAAATATGTACATATATATCAAAGTATATTCAAAATATATTTACAACACTTTTAATACATTTTGATGTTTTAAGTTTATTAAGTCAGCTGTCCTCGTTAGTAACCTACAACTAGTTGTCCAACGTTAGATGTACAGAAAAAAATTGATATATATTATCTTGAATCAATCCACGACCCAGTGTATACACGTCTCAGGCTAGATCACAACTCAAAGTATATATATTTTTGGAATCAACCTCAACCCTGTATAGCTAACTCCCACATTACTGCATATAGAGTGTCTATGGTTGTTCCAAATAATATATACACATGGGTCGATATGATATGTCAAAACATTTGCATACGTGTCTATGGTATCCCAAGATTACATAATATATTAGAATACATGTATAATACAATATAAGTTAGCTAGGATATGATTAATATAGATTTGTTACCAATTTTCACGTTGCTACAACAAGAAAAATTATCCAATCTTGTTTTACCCATAACTTCTTCATTTTAAATCCGTTTTGAGTGAATCAAATTGCTATGGTTTCATATTGAACTATATTTTATGAATCTAAACAGAAAAATTATAGGTTTATAGTCGGAAATATAAGTTACAAGTCGTTTTTTTAAAAGTAGTCATTTCAGTCGAAAGAACGACGTCTAGATGACCATTTTAGAAAACATACTTCCACTTTGAGTTTAATCATGATTTATGGATATAGTTTCATGTTCATAAGAAAAATCATTTTCCCAGAAGAACAACTTTTAAATCAAAGTTTCTCATAGTTTTTAATTAACTAACCCAAAACAGCCCGCGGTGTTACTACGACGGCGTATGTCCGGTTTTACAGTGTTCTTCGTGTTTCCAGGTTTTAAATCATTAAGTTAGCATATCATACAGATATAGAACATGTGTTTAGTTGATTTTAAAAGTCAAGTTAGAAGGATTAAATTTTGTTTGCGAACAAGTTTAGAATTAACTAAACTATGTTCTAGTGATTACAAGTTTAAACCTTCGAATAAGATAGCTTTATATGTATGAATCGAATGATGTTATGAACATCATTACTACCCTCAAGTTTTATGGATAAAGCTACTAGAAATGAGAAAAATGGATCTAGCTTCAAAGGATCCTTGGATGGCTTGAAAGTTCTTGAAGCAGAATCATGACACGAAAACAAGTTCAAGTAAGATTTCCACTCGAAATAAGATTGTTATAGTTATAGAAATTGAATCAAAGTTTGAATATGAGTATTACCTTGTATTAGAAAGGTACCTTACTATAAATAAGAAAGATTTCTTGAGGTTGGATGATCACTCTACAAGATTGGAAGTAAGCTAGCAAACTTGGAAGTATTCTTGATTTTATGAAACTAGAACTTGTAAAATTTATGAAGAACACTTAGAACTTGAAGATAGAACTTGAGAGAGATCAATTAGATGAAGAAAATTAAAGAATGAAAGTGTTTGTAGGTTTTTTTGGTCGTTGGTGTATGGATTAGATATAAAGGATATGTAATTTTGTTTTCATGTAAATAAGTCATGAATGATTACTCATATTTTTGTAATTTTATGAGATATTTTATGTTAGTTGCCAAATGATGGTTCTCACATGTGTTAGGTGACTCACATGGGCTGCTAAGAGCTGATCATTGGAGTGTATATACCAATAGTACATACATCTAAAACCTGTGTATTGTATGAGTACGAATACGGGTGCATACGAGTAGAATTGTTGATGAAACTGAACGAGGATGTAATTGTAAGCATTTTTGTTAAGTAGAAGTATTTTGATAAGTGTATTGAAGTCTTTAAAAAGTGTATGAATACATATTAAAACACTACATGTATATACATTTTAACTGAGTCGTTAAGTCATCGTTAGTCGTTACATGTAAGTGTTGTTTTGAAACCTTTAGGTTAACGATCTTGTTAAATGTTGTTAACCCAATGTTTATAATATCAAATGAGATTTTAAATTATTATATTATCATGATATTATGATGTATGAATATCTCTTAATATGATATATATACATTAAATGTCGTTACAACGATAATCGTTACATATATGTCTCGTTTCAAAATCATTAAGTTAGTAGTCTTGTTTTTACATATGTAGTTCATTATTAATATACTTAATGATATGTTTACTTATCATAATATCATGTTAACTATATATATATATATCCATATATATATGTCATCATCTAGTTTTTACAAGTTTTAACGTTCGTGAATCACCGGTCAACTTGGGTGGTCAATTGTCTATATGAAACCTATTTCAATTAATCAAGTCTTAACAAGTTTGATTGCTTAACATGTTGAAAACACTTAATCATGTAAATAACAATTTCATTTAATATATATATATATATATATATATATATATAAACATGGAAACGTTCGGGTCACTACAGTACCTACCCGTTAAATAAATTTCGTCCCAAAATTTTAAGCAGTTGGAGGTGTTGACGTATCTTCTGGAAATAAATGCGGGTATTTCTTCTTCATCTGATCTTCTCGTTCCCAGGTGAACTCGGGTCCTCTACGAGCATTCCATCGAACCTTAACAATTGGTATCTTGTTTTGCTTAAGTCTTTTAACCTCACGATCCATTATTTTGACGGGTTCTTCGATGAATTGAAGTTTTTCGTTGATTTGGATTTCATCTAACGGAATAGTGAGATCTTCTTTAGCAAAACATTTCTTCAAATTCAAGACGTGGAAAGTGTTATGTACAGCCGCGAGTTGTTGAGGTAACTCAAGTCGGTGAGCTACTGGTCCGACACGATCAATAATCTTGAATGGTCAAATATACCTTGGATTTAATTTCCCTCGTTTACCAAATCGAACAACACCTTTCTAAGGTGCAACCTTAAGCATGACCATCTCTCCAATTTCAAATTCTATATCTTTTCTATTAATGTCGGCGTAGCTCTTTTGTCGACTTTGGGCGATTTTCAACCGTTGTTGAATTTGGATAATCTTCTCGGTAGTTTCTTGTATTATCTCCGGACACGTAATCTGTCTATCCCCCACTTCACTCCAACAAATCGGAGACCTGCACTTTCTACCATAAAGTGCTTCAAACGGCGCCATCTCAATGCTTGAATGATAGCCGTTGTTGTAGGAAAATTCTGCTAACGGTAGATGTCGATCCCAACTGTTTCTGAAATCAATAACACATGCTCGTAACATGTCTTCAAGCGTTTGTATCGTCCTTTCGCTCTGTCCATCAGTTTGTGGATGATAGGCAGTACTCATGTCTAGACGAGTTCCTAATGCTTGCTGTAATGTCTGCCAGAATCTTGAAATAAATCTGCCATCCCTATCAGAGATAATAGAGATTGGTATTCCATGTCTGGAGACGACTTCCTTCAAATACAGTCGTGCTAACTTCTCCATCTTGTCATCTTCTCTTATTGGCAGGAAGTGTGCTGATTTAGTGAGACGATCAACTATTACCCAAATAGTATCAAAACCACTTGCAGTCCTTGGCAATTTAGTGATGAAATCCATGGTAATGTTTTCCCATTTCCATTCCGGGATTTCGGGTTGTTGAAGTAGACCTGATGGTTTCTGATGCTCAGCTTTGACCTTAGAACACGTCAAACATTCTCCTACGTATTTAGCAAGATCGGCTTTCATACCCGGCCACCAAAAATGTTTCTTGAGATCCTTGTACATCTTCCCCGTTCCAGGATGTATTGAGTATCTCGTTTTATGAGCTTATCTAAGTACCATTTCTCTCATATCTCCAAATTTTGGTACCCAAATTCTTTCAGCCCTATACCGGGTTCCGTCTTCCCGAATATTAAGATGCTTCTCCGATCCTTTGGGTATTTCATCCTTTAAATTTCCCTCTTTTAAAACTCCTTGTTGCGCCTCCTTTATTTGAGTAGTAAGGTTAGTGTGAATCATTATATTCATAGATTTTACTCGAATGGGTTCTCTGTCCTTTCTGCTCAAGGCGTCGGCTACCACATTTGCCTTCCCCGGGTGGTAACGAATCTCAAAGTCGTAATCATTCAACAATTCAATCCACCTACGCTACCTCATATTCAGTTGTTTTTGATTAAATATGTGTTGAAGACTTTTGTGGTCGGTATATATAATACTTTTGACCCCATATAAGTAGTGCCTCCAAGTCTTTAATGCAAAAACAACCGCGCCTAATTCCAAGTCATGCGTCGTATAATTTTGTTCGTGAATCTTTAATTGTCTAGATGCATAAGCAATCACCTTCGTTCGTTGCATTAATACACAACCGAGACCTTGCTTTGATGCGTCACAATAAATCACAAAATCATCATTCCCTTCAGGCAATGACAATATAGGTGCCGTAGTTAGCTTTTTCTTCAATAATTGAAACGCCTTCTCTTGTTCATCCTTCCATTCAAATTTCTTCCCTTTATGCGTTAATGCAGTCAAGGGTTTTGCTATTTTGGAGAAATCTTGGATGAATCTTCTGTAGTAACCAGCTAATCCTAAAAATTGACGTATATGCTTCGAAGTTTTTGGGGTTTCTCACTTTTCAACGGTTTCGATCTTTGCTGGGTCCAACTGGATACCTTCTTTGTTCACTATGTGACCGAAGAATTGAACTTCTTCCAACCAAAATGCACACTTTGAAAACTTAGCGTACAGTTTTTCTTTCCTCAATACTTCTAGCACTTTTCTCAAATGCTCTTTGTGCTCTTGATCATTCTTTGAGTAAATAATTATGTCATCGATGAAAACAATGACAAACTTGTCAAGATATGGCCCACACACTCGGTTCATAAGGTCCATGAACACAGCTGGTGCGTTAGTCAATCCAAACGGCATAACCATAAACTCGTAATGACCATAACGCGTCCTAAAAGCAGTTTTTGGAATATCATCCTCCTTTACTCGCATTTGATGATATCCATAACGTAAATCGATCTTCGAATAAACCGACGAGCCTTGTAGTTGATCAAATAAGTCGTCAATTCTCGGCAGTGGATAACGGTTTTTGATGGTAAGTTTGTTCAACTCTCTGTAGTCAATACACAACCTAAATGTACCATCTTTCTTCTTGACAAACAAAACAGGAGCTCCCCATGGTGATGTGCTTGGTCGAATGAAACCACGTTCTAATAGTTCTTGCAGTTGGCTTTGCAGTTCTTTCATTTCGCTGGGTACAAGTCTATAAGGAGCACGAGCTATTGGTGCAGCTCCTGGTACAAGATCTATTTGAAATTCAACAGATCGATGTGGAGGTAGTCCCGGTAATTCTTTCAGAAATACATCGGGAAATTCTTTTGCGACAGGAACATCATTGATGCTCTTTTCTTCAGTTTGTACTTTCTCGACGTGTGCTAGAACAGCATAGCAAACTTTTCTTATCAGTTTTTGTGCCTTCAAATTACTAATAAGATGTAGCTTCGTGTTGCCCTTTTCTCCGTACACCATTAAGGGTTCTCCTTCTTCTCGTACAATGCGAATTGCATTTTTATAACATACGATCTCTGCTTTCACCTTCTTCAGCCAGTCCATGCCAACAATTACATTAAAACTCCCTAACTCTACTGGTATCAAATCAATCTTAAATATTTCGCTACCCAGTTTAATTTCTCGATTCCGGCATATATAATCTGCTGAAATTAATTTACCGTTTGCTAATTCGAGTAAAAATTTACTATCCAACGCCGTCAATGGACAACTTAATTTAGCACAAAAATCTCTACTCATATAGCTTCTATCCGCACCCGAATCAAATAAAACGTAAGCAGATTTATTGTCAATAAGAAACGTACCCGTAACAAGCTCCGGGTCTTCCTGTGCCTCTGCCGTATTAATATTGAAAACTCTTCCGCGACCTTGTCCATTCGTGTTCTCTTGGTTCGAGCAATTTCTAATAATGTGGCCCGGTTTTCCACATTTATAACAAACTACATTGGCATAACTTGCTCCAACACTACTTGCTCCGCCATTACTCGTTCCGACACCATTTGTTCCTTTCGTTCTGTTAACCCCTGGTCCGTAGACCTCACACTTCGCTGCGCTATGACCATTTCTTTTACACTTGTTGCAAAATTTGGTTCAGAACCCCGAGTGATACTTTTCACACCTTTGGCATAGCTGCTTCTGATTGTTGTTGTTGTTGTTGTGGTTGTTATTGTTGTTGGGATGATTGTTGTAGTTGTTGTTGTTGTTGGGCTGTTTGTTGTACTTGCGATTGATGTTGCGATTGTTGGGATAGTTGTTGCGATTATTGTTGTAATTGCTGTTGTTGTTGTTGTATTGGTGATTCTTATCACCGTTTTCCTCCCACTTTCTTTTGACTTGCTTCACATTGGCCTCTTCAGCCGCCTGTTCTTTAATTCTTTCCTCAATCTGGTTCACTAGTTTGTGATCCATTCTACATGCCTGTTGTATGGAGGCGGGCTCGTGTGAACTTATATCTTCTTGATTCTTTCCGGTAATCCTTTCACAAACACGTCGATCTTCTCTTCCTCATCTTCGAACGCTCTCGGACACAATAGGCACAATTCTGTGAATCGTCTTTCGTACGTGGTAATATCAAATTCTTGGGTTCGTAACCCTCTAAGTTCTGTCTTGAGCTTATTGACCTCGGTTCTGGGACGGTACTTCTCATTCATCAAGTGCTTGAATGCTGACCACGGTAGTGCGTAAGCATCATCTTGTCCCACTTGCTCTAGATAGGTATTCCACCATGTTAACGCAGTACCTGTGAAGGTATGCGTAGCGTACTTCACTTTGTCCTCTTCAGTACACTTACTTATGGCAAACACCAATTCGACCTTCTCGGTCCACCGTTTCAATCCGATCGGTCCTTCGGTTCCATCAAATTCCAAAGGTTTGCAGGCAGTGAATTCTTTGTAGGTGCATCCTACACGATTTCTTGCGCCGTTAGCTGCATTGCTAGATTCGGAGTTATTGTTGGTATGTAGCGCAGCCTGTACTGCGGCTATGTTTGCAGCAAGAAATGTACGAAATTCCTCTTCGCTCATATTCATGGTTTGTCGAGTAGTCGGTGCCATTTCCTCCAAATAGTCAAATGAAACAAGTTAATCATACAGAATATTAAGAGTAGTCAATAGTATCTCGTAGCATAATATGAACTCATTTATAAAAGCTTTTTCTTCATATTAGCGTTTTATAAGTTTGAATTCGGGTAGTACCTACCCGTTAAGTTCATACTTAGTAGCTAATATACAATTCAACTACTACAATTCTATATGAAAAACTGATTATAATAATATTTCGTGTTCAAACTTTTACACAATATTTTACAAACTTACAATACCGCTTATTTTACATATAGCATGAAATATAGCACACAATAACTTTGATACAAGATAGTTGTGAAGATAATTCTAGCTAGTACACAAGTCGTTCAGTAAAGGCAATAAAGACACGTAATTCATACGTTCAGAAACAAGTCATGCATTCTGGTTTTACTAGAACTACTTCCCATCCTTGGTCTTGTGGAACATAACCGTTATGGCCGTTGATAAGACAGCGTGTTGTAACGTCGTCAAAGGGACGAGGGTTACGTAATGTCCAACAGTCCCGTAACAATCTAAAAACCTCATTTCTTACCCCAATTACCGACTCCGTCACTTGTAGGAACGTTTTGTTTAATAGTTGTAGCCCGATGTTCTTGTTCTCACTTTGGTGAGAAGCAAACATTACTAACCCGTAAGCATAACATGCTTCTTTATGTTGCATGTTAGCCGCTTTTTCTAAATCACGAAGTCCTATATTCGGATATATTGAGTCAAAATAATTTCTTAACCCGTTGCGTAAAATAGCATTTGGATTCCCCGCAATATATGCGTCAAAGTAAACACATCGTAACTTATGGATTTCCCAATGTGATATCCCCCATCTTTCGAACGAAAGCCTTTTATAAACCAAGGCATTCTTGGAACGTTCTTCGAATGTCTTACAAACTGATCTCGCCTTAAATAGTTGTGCCGAGGAATTCTGACCGACTCTAGACAAGATTTCATCAATCATGTCTCCGGGTAGGTCTCTTAAAATATTGGGTTGTCTATCCATTTTGTGTTTTTAAACTGTAAAATAGACAAGAGTTAGATTCATAAAAAAAATATTTATTAATACAAGCAATTTTTACATATATCATAAAGCATAAGCACACTATATTACATATATTACACCACACGAATACAACTATCTTATTCCGACTCGTTCATTTCTTCTTCTTCTTCTTCGGTTTTGGTTCGTTTTGCCAAGTTTCTAGTGATATATGATGTTCCCCTAATACGAGCCGTCGTTTTCCACATTGGTTTAGAAAAACCTGGTGGTTTAGAGGTTCCCGGGTTATTGTCACAACTTAAGAAATACGGGTGTTGACGATACATATAAAGTTCATCGGGTTTGAAATCAAATTTCTCAATTTTTATGCCCTTTCCCTTATTGTTCTCTTTTGCCTTATTAAATTGTGTTGGGGTAATTTCTATAACATCATCGGAATCCTTGTCGGGATCCGATTCATCGAAGAATTGGTAATCCTCCCAATACTTTGCTTCCTTGGCGGAAACACCATTGACCATAATTAACTTTGGTCGGTTGGTTGAGGATTTTCTTCTACTTGACCGTTTTATTATTTCCCCCACTGGTTCTATTTCTTCTTCCGGTTCCGATTTTTCTTCCGGTTCCGACTCTTCTTCCGGTTCCTCTTCGGGAACTTGTGAATCAGTCCACGAATCATTCCAATTTACATTTGACTCTTCATTATTATTAGGTGAGTCAATGGGACTTGTTCTAGAGGTAGACATCTATCACATAATATCAAACAAATTAAGAGATTAATATATCACATAATATTCACATGTTAAAAATATATATATTTCCAACAAAATTTGTTAAGCAATCATTTTTCAAGTAAACACGGTCGAAGTCCAGACTCACTAATGCATCCTAACAAACTCGATAAGACACACTAATGCAAAATTCTGGTTCTCTAAGACCAACGCTCGTATACCAACTGAAATGTCCCGTTCATATTGATTATAAACGTTCCATATTAATTGATTTCGTCGCGAGGTTTTGACCTCTATATGAGACGTTTTTCAAAGACTGCATTCATTTTTAAAATAACCATAACCTTTATTTTATCGATAAAGGTTTAAAAAGCATTACGTAGATTATCAAATAATGATAATCTAAAATGTACCGTTTACACATGACCATTACATAATGGTTTACAATAAGAATATATTACATCAAAAATAAGTTTCTTGAATGCAGTTTTTACATAATATCATACAAGCATGGACTCCAAATCTTGTCCTTATTTTAGTATGCAACAGCGGAAGCTCTTAATAATCACATGAGAATAAAAATGCTTAAAACGTCAACAAAAATGTTGGTGAGTTATAGGTTTAACCAATATATTATCAAATCATAATAATAGACCACAAGATTTCATATTTCAATATACATCCCATACATAGAGATAAAATTCATTCATATGGTGAACACCTGGTAACCGACATTAACAAGATGCATATATAAGAATATCCCCATCATTCCAGGACACCCTTCGGATATGATATAAATTTCGAAGTACTAAAGCATCCGGTACTTTGGATGGAGTTTGTTAGGCCCAATAGATCTATCTTTAGGATTCACGTCAATTAGGGTGTCTGTTCCCTAATTCTTAGATTACCAGACTTAATAAAAAGGGCATATTCGATTTCGATCATTCAACCATAGAATGTAGTTTCACGTACTTGTGTCTATTTTGTAAATCATTTATAAAACCTGCATGTATTCTCATCCCAAAAATATTAGATTTTAAAAGTGGGACTATAACTCACTTTCACAGATTTTTACTTCGTCGGGAAGTAAGACTTGGCCACTGGTCGATTCACGAACCTATAAAAAATATGTACATTGCGAGCTTCGTTAAACATCACCATCCACACAAACCTTAATAGCCAAATTCGGGTAGCCCAAGATGAGGCTCTCAAGGATGAAAACATCTCTCTCGAACACTTGAACGTCCTCACCTCTCGATTCGAAGTTAAAGAAACCGGACTCCGATATTTCGCCGGAAGAATTTGGGTGCCTAGTTATGGGGATCTACGAAGCCTTATTTTAGATGAAGCCCATAAGTCACGATACTCGATTCACCCCGGTGCCAATAAGATGTACCACGACCTTAAACAACTATATTGGTGGCCGAACATCAAAAGGGACGTAGCTACGTATGTTTCCAAGTGTTTGACATGTTCCAAAGTCAAAGCCGAACACCAAAGACCGTCCGGACTACTTCGACAACCCGAGATCCCGCAATGGAAGTGGGAAAGAATAACGATGGATTTTATCACCAAACTACCAAAAACGACGGGCGGTTATGATACCATTTGGGTTATTGTTGACCGTCTCACCAAATCCGCACACTTCCTTGCCATGAAAGAAACGGACAAAATGGAGAAACTTGCACAACTTTACATTAAGGAGGTCGTAGCCCGACACGGTGTACCTTTATCGATTATCTCCGACCGAGATGGCCGTTTCGTTTCTAGATTTTGGCGTACATTGCAAGAAGCGTTGGGAACGCGTTTAGACATGAGCACCGCATATCATCCTCAAACCGATGGACAAAGCGAACGTACAATTCAAACCTTAGAGGACATGTTACGAGCTTGCGTGGTTGATTTCGGAAAAGCTTGGGACAAGCACTTACCTCTCGCCGAGTTCTCTTACAACAATAGTTATCACGCGAGTATTAAAGCCGCACCTTTTGAAGCGCTATATGGCCGCAAATGTCGTTCACCTCTTTGTTGGGCCGAGGTAGGCGACGTGCAAATCACCGGACCCGAACTCATTCACGAAACCACCGAGAAAATCGTTCAAATCCGAGATAGGCTTAGGACGGCCCGAAGTCGTCAAAAGAGCTATACCGACAAACGACGCAACGATCTCGAATTTCAAGTCGGTGACCGAGTAATGTTAAAAGTCGCACCTTGGAAGGGTGTAATCCGTTTTGGGAAACGCGGGAAGCTAAATTCGCGGTATATTGGTCCTTTCGAAATCTTGGAGCGTATTGGAACCGTTGCTTATCGTTTAAATCTTCCGCCTCAATTGAACTCCGTTCATCCTACCTTCCATGTATCTAACTTGAAAAAGTGTCTTGCCGAACCCGATATCGTCATCCCTCTTGAGGAACTTACTATTGATGACAAGCTTCATTTTGTGGAGGAACCGGTTGAAATTGTGGATACCTCCGTCAAGACATTGAAACAAAGCCGAATCCCGATTGTTAAAGTCCGTTGGAACGCCAAAAGGGGACCCGAGTTTACTTGGGAAAGACAAGATCAAATGCAAAGGAAGTATCCTCATCTATTCGTGAATTCAGAAACGCAAGATCTCGAGGAAGAAACAACGACTACTACGCCTACTTAAATTTCGGGACGAAATTTCTTTTAAGGAGTAGGTAATGTAACATCCCGCCTTTTTCCATTTATTTTTCCGTTATACTAATATAAAGTCCGTTATATGTTTATAACATCTCCCGTTGATACGCGTTTTAAATTATCTCGTTTAGGTAATTCCCGCACCCGAACGAAAGTTGAGGGACTAAACTTGACAAGGGATCAAACCCTTGACTAGGTCAAAGGGTCAAACCCCTTTCACCCATTCATTACCCTCTCCCTCTCTCTCTCTCTTTCTCTCTAGCAAGAACACACCCAATTTCCTTTCTCATTCATTCATCATCTAAATCCGGATTAGGGAGCTAGCAACCAAATAAATTACATATTCGTGATCCTCTCTTCATCCTCTTCATTTTGGTACCAACTTCATCTCATTTGGGTAACTTTCTAAAATCACTAGATTTTGTGTTCTTGATGTTTTTAACTTATAAAAGTGTTAATTAGTGTCTATGGCTCAAGTCTAACATGAATATATGATTTATATGCTCGATCTCGTTGTTTTAGTGTAACTAGCATGAACTTGAATTTTGGTGTGTTGTTCTTGAATTTTGGATGACCATATGTTGTTAGATGTTGAAAGTTGATGTTTTAATTGTGTTACTAGCATCACTAGCTTCAATTTGATGTGTAGGTTGCCTTAGAAAACTTCATGAACTTGATTATTGATTTTGGTGGAATTGAGTTAGGGTTTGAAGAACTTGAAGTGATTATTTGATGCGTTGATTGCCATGAATTGTTGTAAGTAAGTTGTTAGTTGTATTGTATGCTCCATTACCTACAAAATGGCATGTCACATGTATGCATTGAATGCCCAAATCATTAAATGTGCATTGGTGAGTTTGAAGCATTAATGTGGGCATTGAATGATCACTTGGTTGGAAAACTCGGTTGTTACAAATGAGGTTTTTGATTGTTAAATTGTGTTTAGTTGCATTCTATGTCAAAAGAGCTTTCCAACGATATAAGGTGCGAGTCCTAAGTGTTTGTGGTTTGCGTTTTATGCTTATTTGAAGTTTGGATCAAGTTGGACAAGTGAAACAGACCAGGCACCAGCACCCGCCTATTGTCGCGGCGCGACAGAAGGGTGCCGCGGCGCGGCATAAGCCGTGCCCAGCTTCTGTCTCCGGTGTCCATTTTATGGAAAATGTTTGGCATACTACGGACCTCCGATTCACATGAAACTTGTTCTAACATGCTCATATATGATTAAAAACCTCAGAAAAATAGTTCGGGACCCGACCCGAACGTGTTGACTTTCGTTGACTTTGACCGACCAAAGTTTGACTTTTTGTCAAACTTAACCAAATGATTATGCAACCTTCCTAACTTGTTTATATACTTGTATCTTGCATGAAACTTGACAATTTGATTTCACATGCTAAATAATCGAGTCGTAACGAGCCATAGGACTAATTGAACATCTTTGACCTATCGTGTTTACCGTTATTGATACAAACCTATTGTTTAGGTCAAGACTAGCATTGTTCTTTGCACACGTTTACTTGTCGAAGTACTTTACCACTCGTGCATTCAAGGTGAGATCATAGTCCCACTTTTACTCTTTTTGAACTTACATTTGGGATGAGAAAACATAAACATTTCTTTTACTAAGTGAACACAAGTACAGGAAAACAAACATTCTACATACGAGTTTAGAACAAAATCCTCAATTCGATTATCATTAGTTACACTTGCCGGGTGTAAGCGAGAACTTATGTTGTATGGATCCATATGGGTTTGACAAACCCTCATTCAAACGGTTCGCTACCGTTTACGAATGAAATATATTTTCGAGAAACAGTGTATGTTCTAGCACTAAGTGATGGGGTTCAATGGAAGGAAATGTTAAGCATTGATAATTGGGTGCTCGTGAAACAAACTTTTGGAATGAATTACTATTATTTCATTGATGCAAATCTTGTGGTTCACTTGTACTTACTTACTTAAACCTATGATTTCACCAACGTTTTCGTTGACAGATTTCTATGTTTTTCTCAGGTCCTTGAACGATACATGATACATGCTTCCGCTCATTATTTGATACTTGCATTGGATGTCGGGTATATGTGCATTTCATGGAGCGTCTTTTGACTTTACTTCCAAACCGTGTCGCCTAGATTTCATTCGTATTATAACGTTGTAACTTAACTATTGGTTGAACAATTCTTGTAAACTTTGGGAACAATCTTTATTTTGAAATGAAGGCGACATATTTTGGTCAAACTTTGTCTTAAAGACTTATGACCACGTAACGGGACCTAAGTAGACGGCGCCGTCAAACATGATTTGGTCGGGTCGCTACAGATGGTATCAGAGCGTTGGTTGTAGGGATTTAGAGTTCACCTTCGTGTCAACCTCGAGTCATAGGGTACATTGGTGAGTCTAGACTACAACCGGCATATAGACTTGAAGTAGGAATTACTTGACTACTTGTGCATTTATACTCGAACGCTTCTACTCATACCTACTCTTAGTTCATCTTAACCTCACGTTGTTTAATTTGATTGACGCGCCACCTTGACTATATGAAATGATGTCGAATGCACATATGAATCAGGGTAATATAATTTCCGGGATTATATTACGGTGACTCATATGAACGTTCCGACATTATGACATAAAGAATTTAAGGCGAGTCGAGGAAAAACTTCTCTTTATCTTTATTCTATATCACGGTTAGTATTATTGAGAATACTAATCAATGATATTCTTGTGTCTTGAAGGAACAATGGCTCCTCGTCGTGTACGCCGCAATGAAACTCCCGAACAAGCTCTCGAACGGATGATAGCTACCGCCGTAGATGCGGCCATGGCCGGTCACTCATCCAACAACAATAATAATAACAACCACAACAACAACAACAACAACAACAACAATGGAGCCGGAAACTCAAACGAGGGATGCTCTTATAAAGCTTTCATGGGGTGCAAACCTCACACTTTTGATGGAACCGGGGGACCGGTCGTGCTCACCCGATGGTTTGAGCAAACGGAAGCCGTCTTTAGCATAAGCGGTTGTCGGGACCAAGACAAGGTCAAATACTCCACTCACACCTTCGCCGGTGTCACTCTTACATGGTGGAATACTTATGTACAATCGGTGGGTACCGATGAAGCTCATGCCCTCTCTTGGGCCGATCTAAAGGAAAAGATGATTGTTGAATATTTTCCGCGCGAAGAAACCCGAAAGCTTGAGGAAGAACTAAGAGCTTTGAAAGCGGTCGGAAACGACCTTAAAGCTTATAATCAACGCTTCGCCGAACTATCCTTGATGTGTCCTAATCTTGTTAACCCCGAATCTCAAAGGATTGAGCTCTACATGCTCGGTCTTCCAAAAAGCATCAAACAAGGGGTGATGTCATCCAAACCCACTACTCATCAAGCCGCTATGAACATGGCTCGCCAACTAATTGAAACGGTTGACGAAATCGTAGTTCCGGCACCTAAGGCCGAGGATAAATCGGGCGGCAACAAAAGAAAGTGGGAACCCTCCCAATCAAGCAACAACAACTTTGCCAAGAAATCTTTCACTTTCGATGGCAAGAAGGGTTATGCCGGGAATCTACCTTTTTGCAACAAATGCAACAAACATCACTTTGGCGAATGTAGTAAGCTAATTTGCCATCGGTGCCAAGGAATTGGTCATAAGGCCAACGATTGTAAAAGTGCCACTCCCGTCGCTCGAAAGTGGCCCAATGCACCAAAGACGGGCACTTGTTACGAATGTGGCCAAACGGGTCATTATAGAAATGCATGCCCAAAGAAGAAAGATAACCCCAATACGCGCGGCCGAGCTTTCAACATCAACACCGAGGAAGCCCGGGATGACACTGAACTAGTCACGGGTACGTTCCTTCTCAACAATTCTTATGTCTCTTGCTTATTCGATTCAGGTGCCGATAAATGCTTTGTATCCAAGACTTTGACTCATTCTTTTAGCACTCCACCTCTTCCATTAGATACCACTTATACCATTAAAGTGGCTAACGGGAAACTATTAAGTGCCGACACGTATTACCGGGGGTGTACGATAAACATTTTGGGTAAGGAATTTGAAATTGATTTGATACCCATGGAACTAGGAAGCTTTGATGTAATAATCGGTATGAATTGGTTAGTCAAAACGAAATCTCACATTCTTTGTGATCTTAACGCAATCCGAATTCCTATCGAGAATGGTGAACCTTTGATCGTCTATGGCGATAAGAGTTGCACCGGACTCAACCTCGTTTCGTGTGTTAAAGTTAGAAAACTACTCCGTAAGGGTTGTTTTGCGATCCTTGCTCACGTTAAGAAAGTCGAGTCCGATGAGAAGCACATCGATGATGTGCCAATTGTTAGTGACTATTCCGATGTATTTCCCGACGAATTGCCGGGTCTTCCGCCTCATCGACCGGTTGAATTCCAAATCGATCTTATTCCGGGAGCCGCACCCGTAGCACGTGCACCATATAGACTCGCTCCATCTGAAATGCAAGAATTGCAAAGTCAAATCCAAGAACTACTTGATCGAGGTTTTATCCAACCTAGCCATTCACCTTGGGGCGCTCCGATTTTGTTTGTTAAAAAGAAAGACGGATCCCTACGAATGTGCATTGATTATCGTGAACTAAATAAATTGACGGTTAAGAACCGATATCCTCTTCCTCGCATCGATGACCTCTTTGATCAACTACAAGGGTCTTGTGTATATTCAAAAATCGATCTCCGCTCGGGTTATCATCAATTAAGGGTTAAGGGGGAAGATGTCTCCAAAACCGCTTTCCGGACTCGCTATGGTAGTTATGAATTCCTCGTCATGCCATTTGGTCTCACTAACGCACCGGCGGTGTTCATGGATCTTATGAACCGCGTGTGCAAACCGTATCTCGATAAATTCGTTATTGTGTTCATCGATGACATATTGATCTATTCTAAAAATGAAGAAGAGCACGAACAACATCTCCGACTTGTGTTTGAACTTTTAAGACAAGAACAACTCTATGCCAAATTCTCCAAGTGTGAATTTTGGTTAAAGGAAGTTCAATTTCTTGGTCATGTTGTAAGTGACCAAGGTATTAAAGTCGATCCAACGAAAATCGAAGCCATTAGCAAATGGGAGACTCCTACTACTCCTACTCACATTCGTCAATTTTTGGGTCTCGCCGGGTACTATCGTAGATTCATCGAAAATTTCTCTTTGGTTGCACGTCCTCTAACCGCATTGACTCACAAGGGAAAGAAATTCATTTGGGCGACCGAACATGAATCTGCATTCCAAATCTTGAAAACGAAGCTAACCACCGCTCCTATCTTGTCACTTCCCGAAGGCAATGATGACTTTGTTGTATATTGCGATGCCTCAAAACATGGTTTTGGGTGTGTATTGATGCAACGAACGAAAGTCATTGCTTATGCTTCTCGACAACTCAAAATTCATGAACGAAACTATACGACACATGATCTCGAACTCGGAGCCGTTGTCTTTGCACTTAAAATGTGGAGACACTATCTTTATGGAACTAAGAGTACTATCTTCACCGATCACAAAAGCCT
The DNA here is from genome assembly GCF_046630445.1 of Rutidosis leptorrhynchoides. Taxonomy (NCBI): domain Eukaryota; kingdom Viridiplantae; phylum Streptophyta; class Magnoliopsida; order Asterales; family Asteraceae; genus Rutidosis; species Rutidosis leptorrhynchoides. Next base: position 373,940,830 of record NC_092336.1, read on the forward strand.
TCAACACATTTTCGATCAAAAGCAACTAAACATGAGACAACGAAGGTGGATTGAAACCTTAAACGATTACGATTGCGAGCTTCGTTACCATCCTGGGAAGGCAAATGTAGTAGCCGATGCCTTAAGTCGAAAAGAAAGAGCGGTGCCTCTTCGTGTCCGAGCCTTAAACATCACCATCCACACAAACCTTAATAGCCAAATTCGGGTAGCCCAAGATGAGGCTCTCAAGGATGAAAACATCTCTCTCGAACACTTGAACGTCCTCACCTCTCGATTCGAAGTTAAAGAAACCGGACTCCGATATTTCGCCGGAAGAATTTGGGTGCCTAGTTATGGGGATCTACGAAGCCTTATTTTAGATGAAGCCCATAAGTCACGATACTCGATTCACCCCGGTGCCAATAAGATGTACCACGACCTTAAACAACTATATTGGTGGCCGAACATCAAAAGGGACGTAGCTACGTATGTTTCCAAGTGTTTGACATGTTCCAAAGTCAAAGCCGAACACCAAAGACCGTCCGGACTACTTCGACAACCCGAGATCCCGCAATGGAAGTGGGAAAGAATAACGATGGATTTTATCACCAAACTACCAAAAACGACGGGCGGTTATGATACCATTTGGGTTATTGTTGACCGTCTCACCAAATCCGCACACTTCCTTGCCATGAAAGAAACGGACAAAATGGAGAAACTTGCACAACTTTACATTAAGGAGGTCGTAGCCCGACACGGTGTACCTTTATCGATTATCTCCGACCGAGATGGCCGTTTCGTTTCTAGATTTTGGCGTACATTGCAAGAAGCGTTGGGAACGCGTTTAGACATGAGCACCGCATATCATCCTCAAACCGATGGACAAAGCGAACGTACAATTCAAACCTTAGAGGACATGTTACGAGCTTGCGTGGTTGATTTCGGAAAAGCTTGGGACAAGCACTTACCTCTCGCCGAGTTCTCTTACAACAATAGTTATCACGCGAGTATTAAAGCCGCACCTTTTGAAGCGCTATATGGCCGCAAATGTCGTTCACCTCTTTGTTGGGCCGAGGTAGGCGACGTGCAAATCACCGGACCCGAACTCATTCACGAAACCACCGAGAAAATCGTTCAAATCCGAGATAGGCTTAGGACGGCCCGAAGTCGTCAAAAGAGCTATACCGACAAACGACGCAACGATCTCGAATTTCAAGTCGGTGACCGAGTAATGTTAAAAGTCGCACCTTGGAAGGGTGTAATCCGTTTTGGGAAACGCGGGAAGCTAAATCCGCGGTATATTGGTCCTTTCGAAATCTTGGAGCGTATTGGAACCGTTGCTTATCGTTTAAATCTTCCGCCTCAATTGAACTCCGTTCATCCTACCTTCCATGTATCTAACTTGAAAAAGTGTCTTGCCGAACCCGATATCGTCATCCCTCTTGAGGAACTTACTATTGATGACAAGCTTCATTTTGTGGAGGAACCGGTTGAAATTGTGGATACCTCCGTCAAGACATTGAAACAAAGCCGAATCCCGATTGTTAAAGTCCGTTGGAACGCCAAAAGGGGACCCGAGTTTACTTGGGAAAGACAAGATCAAATGCAAAGGAAGTATCCTCATCTATTCGTGAATTCAGAAACGCAAGATCTCGAGGAAGAAACAACGACTACTACGCCTACTTAAATTTCGGGACGAAATTTCTTTTAAGGAGTAGGTAATGTAACATCCCGCCTTTTTCCATTTATTTTTCCGTTATACTAATATAAAGTCCGTTATATGTTTATAACATCTCCCGTTGATACGCGTTTTAAATTATCTCGTTTAGGTAATTCCCGCACCCGAACGAAAGTTGAGGGACTAAACTTGACAAGGGATCAAACCCTTGACTAGGTCAAAGGGTCAAACCCCTTTCACCCATTCATTACCCTCTCCCTCTCTCTCTCTCTTTCTCTCTAGCAAGAACACACCCAATTTCCTTTCTCATTCATTCATCATCTAAATCCGGATTAGGGAGCTAGCAACCAAATAAATTACATATTCGTGATCCTCTCTTCATCCTCTTCATTTTGGTACCAACTTCATCTCATTTGGGTAACTTTCTAAAATCACTAGATTTTGTGTTCTTGATGTTTTTAACTTATAAAAGTGTTAATTAGTGTCTATGGCTCAAGTCTAACATGAATATATAATTTATATGCTCGATCTCGTTGTTTTAGTGTAACTAGCATGAACTTGAATTTTGGTGTGTTGTTCTTGAATTTTGGATGACCATATGTTGTTAGATGTTGAAAGTTGATGTTTTAATTGTGTTACTAGCATCACTAGCTTCAATTTGATGTGTAGGTTGCCTTAGAAAACTTCATGAACTTGATTATTGATTTTGGTGGAATTGAGTTAGGGTTTGAAGAACTTGAAGTGATTATTTGATGCGTTGATTGCCATGAATTGTTGTAAGTAAGTTGTTAGTTGTATTGTATGCTCCATTACCTACAAAATGGCATGTCACATGTATGCATTGAATGCCCAAATCATTAAATGTGCATTGGTGAGTTTGAAGCATTAATGTGGGCATTGAATGATCACTTGGTTGGAAAACTCGGTTGTTACAAATGAGGTTTTTGATTGTTAAATTGTGTTTAGTTGCATTCTATGTCAAAAGAGCTTTCCAACGATATAAGGTGCGAGTCCTAAGTGTTTGTGGTTTGCGTTTTATGCTTATTTGAAGTTTGGATCAAGTTGGACAAGTGAAACAGACCAGGCACCAGCACCCGCCTATTGTCGCGGCGCGACAGAAGGGTGCCGCGGCGCGGCATAAGCCGTGCCCAGCTTCTGTCTCCGGTGTCCATTTTATGGAAAATGTTTGGCATACTACGGACCTCCGATTCACATGAAACTTGTTCTAACATGCTCATATATGATTAAAAACCTCAGAAAAATAGTTCGGGACCCGACCCGAACGTGTTGACTTTCGTTGACTTTGACCGACCAAAGTTTGACTTTTTGTCAAACTTAACCAAATGATTATGCAACCTTCCTAACTTGTTTATATACTTGTATCTTGCATGAAACTTGACAATTTGATTTCACATGCTAAATAATCGAGTCGTAACGAGCCATAGGACTAATTGAACATCTTTGACCTATCGTGTTTACCGTTATTGATACAAACCTATTGTTTAGGTCAAGACTAGCATTGTTCTTTGCACACGTTTACTTGTCGAAGTACTTTACCACTCGTGCATTCAAGGTGAGATCATAGTCCCACTTTTACTCTTTTTGAACTTACATTTGGGATGAGAAAACATAAACATTTCTTTTACTAAGTGAACACAAGTACAGGAAAACAAACATTCTACATACGAGTTTAGAACAAAATCCTCAATTCGATTATCATTAGTTACACTTGCCGGGTGTAAGCGAGAACTTATGTTGTATGGATCCATATGGGTTTGACAAACCCTCATTCAAACGGTTCGCTACCGTTTACGAATGAAATATATTTTCGAGAAACAGTGTATGTTCTAGCACTAAGTGATGGGGTTCAATGGAAGGAAATGTTAAGCATTGATAATTGGGTGCTCGTGAAACAAACTTTTGGAATGAATTACTATTATTTCATTGATGCAAATCTTGTGGTTCACTTGTACTTACTTACTTAAACCTATGATTTCACCAACGTTTTCGTTGACAGATTTCTATGTTTTTCTCAGGTCCTTGAACGATACATGATACATGCTTCCGCTCATTATTTGATACTTGCATTGGATGTCGGGTATATGTGCATTTCATGGAGCGTCTTTTGACTTTACTTCCAAACCGTGTCGCCTAGATTTCATTCGTATTATAACGTTGTAACTTAACTATTGGTTGAACAATTCTTGTAAACTTTGGGAACAATCTTTATTTTGAAATGAAGGCGACATATTTTGGTCAAACTTTGTCTTAAAGACTTATGACCACGTAACGGGACCTAAGTAGACGGCGCCGTCAAACATGATTTGGTCGGGTCGCTACAATTTACAACACTTTTAATACATTTTGATGTTTTAAGTTTATTAAGTCAACTGTCCTCGTTAGTAACCTACAACTAGTTGTCCAACGTTAGATGTACAGAAAAAAAAATTGATATATATTATCTTGAATCAATCCACGACCCAGTGTATACACGTCTCAGGCTAGATCACAACTCAAAGTATGTATATTTTTGGAATCAACCTCAACCATGTATAGCTAACTCCCACATTACTGCATATAGAGTGTCTATGGTTGTTACAAATAATATATACACATGGGTCGATATGATATGTCAAAACATTTGCATACGTGTCTATGGTATCCCAAGATTACATAATATATTAGAATTCATGTATAATATAATATAAGTTAGCTAGGATATGATTAATATAGATTTGTTACCAATTTTCACGTTGCTACAACAAGAAAAATTATCCAATTTTGTTTTACCCATAACTTCTTCATTTTAAATCCGTTTTGAGTGAATCAAATTGCTATGGTTTCATATTGAACTCTATTTTATGAATCTAAACAGAAAAAGTATAGGTTTATAGTCTGAAATATAAGTTACAAGTCGTTTTTGTAAAGGTAGTCATTTCAGTCGAAAGAACGACGTCTAGATGACCATTTTAGAAAACATACTTCCACTTTGAGTTTAATCATGATTTATGGATATAGTTTCATGTTCATAAGAAAAATAATTTTCCCAGAAGAACAACTTTTAAATTAAAGTTTATCATAGTTTTTAATTAACTAACCCAAAACAGCTCGCGGTGTTACTACGACGGCGTATGTCCGGTTTTACAGTGTTCTTCGTGTTTCCAGGTTTTAAATCATTAAGTTAGCATATCATATAGATATAGAATATGTGTTTAGTTGATTTTAAAAATCAAGTTAGAAGGATTAACTTTTGTTTGCGAACAAGTTTAGAATTAACTAAACTATGTTCTAGTGATTACAAGTTTAAACCTTCGAATAAGATAGCTTTATATGTATGAATCGAATGATGTTATGAACATCATTGCTACCTCAAGTTTTCTGGATAAAGCTACTGGAAATGAGAAAAATGGATCTAGCTTCAAAGGATCCTTGGATGGCTTGAAAGTTCTTGAATTTTAAGATTGTTGTTCTCATAATGTTGTATTTTGCAGATACGAAACAAAATACGCAGAAAATGAATATTCGTTAACATTTGCTATAGTTAAGGTAAGAAATTCTAACTCTTGTTTCGGTATATATCACGTATATTCATTTTAGTTTCCTTTTTGTTTGTGAGTGAAACAGCATTTCTTAAGCCAATTTTCAGATTTCATTGTTTGGGTATATCACATAAATCATATATTGTATATCATATCTTATAGTAGTATTTTTGGATGTTTACAGGGGGCAGGACATCTGGTTCCATTGACCAAGCCTAAAGAAAATATTGCATTGGTGCAGAGGTTGTTTAATTCACAACCTTATGTAAGCGATTATTAACAAATCTAGCATTGTGTGTTACGTCATGATATGTATCCAAAACAAGAAATACAATATAACTATTTTATCTCCTGTAATTAAAGAATCCAAAGAAAACCGTATTTTGTGAAGTCACAACAAATCAATTGAATTCTCAAAGGCTTGTTCTTTTAATTTAACAAGGGCCTTCTTAAGTCTTCCCTTTAGCTAGTGTTGTTAGCGCATAATGACTGTTTCAGTTAAGTGTACTTCATCCCACTAAAGTAGGTACGCATCCAGATTGGAAACAAGCTTTCAACGGGTTCACAAATCCTGTAAAAAACTATTTAACCATACCACTTTCTAGTCAACAAATATATTTGAAGTACTTTTGCCCATAATCTTCACCTTGTCAATTATGTCCATGAAAATAATGTTGATATTTCATAGAACTTTTAACTCAACTTTTTTCACACTTTTAGAGTTTCACGGTTCAATTCATTTTTTCAACCACGTTTAATCTTTTGTAAAGAAAAAGAAGCTGCGAAGAAAACAAGACAGTCAGCAAGTCGTTGTGCTAACTCGATGCGCTAGCGCTATAGTGTCTCAACTAGTAACCAATGGCGAAAACTAAAAATTCCATGTTTTCCCAATAGAACTCTATTTCGCCCAAGTTGTTTCGAAACCGAAAAAAAGAAGTTGTTTTTGCACAGCTTGCGCATAGTGCGGGTCCCACTTGTATATCGTATTTGGCCGAAGAAGCATCAGGTTGGAGTTCTTACCTTCTTGGGATTTCATTGACCAAGATATGTTTATATTATAAGGCATACCGATCTATTTTAGTAGATTATACGGATGTAGAAAAAGCTTCTCATTTTGATGAATTGGAAACAATTATTTTCCATTTCTATTTACCCAGTTCATATTTTTGTTTCGTGTGTTCCCGGAGGAATTCGATCTTTTCAATCTTGAGATACCACCTATATAACTATAACAGCGGCCATAGAGTCAAATAGTTCGGTAAGAAAGAGTATGTAGTTGGGTTGGACGACATACATCTTGGTTGGTCCGACCAAGCGCTCGCGCGCCACACACACACACATATATATATATATATATAATCTTTCATCTAAAAAAGTATATATAAAATATACTCCACTATATATATATATATATATATATATATATATATATATATATATATATATATATATATATATATATATATATATATATATATATATATATATAATCTTTCATCTAAAAATGTATATATAAAATATACTCCACCACTTGTGGAGTTGTGGGTGTGTATAATGGTTCAAAAGTTTGGTTACGTATGAGCTTTTGTCCTTAGTTTGTATGATTATCCTTTTTTCTAACTGTGTTCGGAAGTTTTATGTGTTTTGAATTTTGACGCAGTGCAAGCGTCTTAACAGTCCATTTTACACTTGATGGACAAGCTTATATGTGAGACCAACAAAATTTCACTGACGCATTAGGCCTCCCAAACAATGGCATAAAATGTTACTCTAATACTTATGATTTTTTTGGTCATTTTATGGTTTCTCAACACTATACACGTGTTAATATAAAAGATGTTATAAAAACTGTCGTCGTTGATGATTTTGTAGACGCTTGTAAGGATGCTAAAATAGTGTTGTCTTGTCAATTAAAGCACAATGCAAAGAAAATGATAAAGTTGTACGAGCTTCATAACTTGTCGAGGACAAGCAAATAAATATGATGTTGTCTTTGTTATAGAGACCCTAATGGTTTATTGGATCATTAACAGTACATCATTTGACGTGGGCAACATCATTCTTAACCAGATGCAAAATGCACTTGAAACACACATGGTTCCGTTGTCTTTTGGAATGTTGCTTACAAAGTAATTTCATTTTCTTGACCTTACTAATAATGGTCAACATTATACCGTACTTAGTGATGTGTGATGGAGTAATTTAATAGAAAATAAATCGTGTTTTTAATTTGATGTGTTTTAATTGTTATATGAGAAAATAAATTGCACTTTGATATTTACTGAATTCAAACCATAGAATATATAAATTTATCGTGAATTCGGAAAATACCTTGTTCGAACACAATGTTAACATGTTCTAACACATATTGTTGGAACTCAACGTATGTTCTTCGAATACAAAACACGGGGACGGACTTTGGCCGGCCACAACATCGTTCCCTGAGTTCAAACAAGCATGTCTGAGTTCGAACATGGTTTTATTCGAACGGATGGTGTATTACGATGTTTTAAAAAAAACATGTAAAAGGTGATAAAAGATTAAAAAAATGCATCTGAACTGATATCTCTATTTACGAAAAACTCATTTATGCATATACTATACTACAAACAAAACCTAAACTCATACTTCTTTACTGTGACCAGTTTTAATTTCCCCATTGACTCTTTTTATGCTCAACAACCTTCTAAAATCAATCTTTTTTACGATTTATATATATTTATTCCAACTTTTTTTAACCCTTGCATATTTATTGTATATAAACTATTCACTTTGACTTTTTCTTTTTTGTTCGATTGTTTTTATTTTTCTCTCTTTTTGTCTTCGAATTTAGAAAACGTTCTCCCGAACACCCGTCTCGTTTACACTATATAGCCAAAATTTCGTCAACCTATTGTGATGGGTAAAAAAATTTAATTTTCCCCAATCTCCAAGTATAGAAGAAACAAATAGATAAAACTATCTATCTATATCTATATCTATATCTATACTGTATATAATAACAAACATAAAAATAGATCATCTAAATATCTAACAATTAATCCTAACCATTTATTCATAAACTACCACCGGATCTAAACCATTAAAAAAGATTATGGCCTCATAATGTTCAAGATTAGAAATAATGAGACCAAAATACCCTTTCAATCAGAAAAAATACGGATGAAACAAAGAAAATAGGGGTTCTTTACATTCATTCACGTTATTTCCTCTCTAAAAAAAACCCTAATTAAATTTGTTCTGCGCTACGATTAGGATGATTCAACAAAACGGCGATCGGTTTGTTTTCCTGAACATTGGAAGTTAAAGAATCAGATGAATTTGATTGCTTCGATTCGATTCAAAATATGGAAAAAGGTACCGAATTTCGATTTATAGGTTAAATCCATTTTTTGATTTTAGTTGGTTAAATCTAATCGATTGAGTTCGTCTCTAAAGGTTAATGGATTTATGAACAAGTTTTCAATTTGATTTTAAACAATTTTCATTCTATATCAAACACGATGTTGTTTTTAATTTTCATTCTATATACTTTAAGCATTTAGTTGGATCACAAACAAGGGAAATGAGCTCTTATATAATAGAGGAAGAAGAAGGTTCGGTTTTAATGAATCCAAAAATAAATTGTGAATTGATAAAGGAAGAAGGCTCGGTTAAAGGAATCAATTGATTTCTCATATAACTAACTGAATTATCACTCTCCAGCAATTATGGTGAATTAAGCCTTTATTCTGCATAATTGGTACATCATATACCACAAACCATTGATTTAGGTACTACTTTTATTGATTTGCCAGTTAGGTTGTGCTACTTCTATCATACATATATTTACCATAAAAAATTGTACATTTTGTACGCTACTGATGGTTAATTCTGATTGTGCAAATTCAAAGTAGACATATTAATCATACTTATAGAATGTACGATCATAATTTTCAATACAATTCGCCTATAGAGGAAAAGAGCAATTTGATATTCTCTTTTTCTGTTTTTTGCAACTTTCTAAATGGTTGTTATGCGGTTATATTAGGTGAAGTTACCGGTGTTATCTCAATCCGAATGTGATTCATATGTATGAGGTTAGTTCTTTTGTTTACCACCCGAATGTAATTAAATGTGTATTTAGTTAACGTCTACTAATACGTATATTTGTTATACTTGAGAGTGTCGTTTGACTTTTTTTTTAAGTATAAATGACTGAAAAGTAGCCTGTTATGTTTGCCTATATTGACCCGTATCGTGAGTTGATGCTCGGAACTTTCACGCCCTTGACAATAAGCGACTAATAAAAAGTTACGCTGTTTATTATTTTCAGGCAACTACAGGCCGACTTAAAGAAGATGAAGCTAGGAAGTACTTTCAGCAACTCATTAATACAGTTGACTATTTCCATAGTCGAGGTGTTTTTCATCGAGATCTTAAGGTCGTAATTCTATCATAATTATTCATACTTGATGCATCACTTGTATATATGAATTGCATTTAAAATGGACAAAAGTGTGCGAGTCTATGCGTACCTTAAGTATGAATAATGATGACTAGCTTGATGTGTTAATGACCCTAATACATGTTTAGCTCATGTGTGTAGTATTTTGAACGAGATATGATTTTTAAAACAACAATATATACTTTTTGCTCCTTTGTTCGTTCATGGGGTTAGTCCTATATAATTATTTGTTTTTTTTTCGTCCCAAAGTGGCTTTAGGTTTTAGTTGTGTATAAGTTCCTATTTTTTGTGTTTGGGTCTAAATGACCCACTGTATATAACTGTGTATCATGGGTCTAATAATAAGAAATCCTCTTCATTTAACACATGATATGTTTTCATTGTTGGTTAATAGCAGCTATATCAGTCCCTTTCGAGTTTGTGTTTGGGTCTAAATGACCATGTATTATAGCGTGTGGATCAGAGGATCCCTTTTTCATCTCTTAGTACATTCCAGCAGGTATGGTTTTTTTCTCTTATCTTTATTTATTGGGCTTTGGTTGGTAATGGGTCAAAACATGTTATTTTTATAGTAGGTACTGGGTCGGGCTGGTGTCGCTCCAAAACACTTCATGTTTGCAATTGTGGTTATTAATAATTAGTTAGTCAAATGTGAAAATCAGGTTGACTTTTTGAGTAACTTGATCCAGGAATGTGACATGTTCATAAGAATGTGGGTGGTCATTTCCATCCCTGTAAAAGTGTAAATGTATAAAACAATCACATTTATATATAGTCTAAAATGTTCCGCATCATATAAGACTAGCCATTTACACCTACTCTGATTTGGATGTGGATACGATGCTTAATTGATTTCACTTAATGCACATTTAGATCTTAATGGCGGAATTTGATGAATATGGAGCATTATTATCCACATAAGATGTTTATAAGTGCACCAAACAAGAAAAAAAAATCTCTCTTTGACTACACCATTTGGGGTCCGAAAATGTTTACAATACATTTGTATGTGCACGTCCTAAAACCTTTGAATGATGTAGGATGGTCATTTTTTCGTGTTGGACATCTAATATATAGATTAAGATAAGGAAGTTGAGCACATTCTTATTTTTTTATTTATTAAGAATGGATATTACATTCTGTTATCGAGAATATTGTTACTGTATTAATTAGAAGCTTAGACAGGTTGAGTCACCTTTCAATTCAATTATCTTGCCCATTTTGCTTACTTATTAGATTTTCTGCAATCAGTTATTAAACCAAAGGTGTTGCACATAATACTGTTATTTAATGCACATGAGTTTGTTTTTTTTTTTTTTAAATTGTGGTAGTAATTCAGAATATTTATATATTTCCTTGCAAACCACAAAACAACAGTAATGGAGGATTACAAAATTGTAAATTAATCAACGGATATTTCTATGCATTTGCACAATACCAATTTGACTTGTGAACCGTTTCGACCCGTTATCCAACTTGACCCATTTGGACCCGTTTAAAATATGACCCATGAACTATTTCAACCGGAAACCATTTTGACCCGTTACTCAAACCGACCCAACCTGGCCTGTTTTCCGGTGTACTAAACTAATAATGAAGTTTATATATTCATTTCAATGAAAGTAAGTATACATTAAAATAGTTGAACTTGAATGTAAAAAAGGCTACGGTAAAAAAGGTAAAATTCCCCCGATTGGTTACTTCCCCCTTGATCATACCACTATATATATATATATATATATATATATATATATATATATATATATATATATATATATAGTGGTTTGATCAAGGGGGAAGTAACCAATCGGGGGGAAACAAATTTTTGTTTTTTGTTTTTTGAATCAACTTTGTTCACGAACATTATAAATTGGATGAAAATATGAACATTTGTGATAAATGTTTTTATTTTGACAGGAAACACTCGAAAAAGTAATATATAACAATTATCGTGTTTTTCGAGCGTATGTTGAGGTTTTAAATATTAGGGTTTATAGGGCTTAGATATTAGGGTTTAGAAATTTAGGGTTTAGGGTTTAGATTTGGGGTTTAGATTTAGGATTTAGATTGAGTTTTTAACACGAACGGTTTAGAGTTTAGGGTTTGGGATTTAGGGTTTAGTGTTTTGGGTTTAGTCCAACCAGAAAGCAAAGTTACCACATAAAACCTCCTCCATCAGATCAAGTATGGTTCGGTTTCACATCCATGCCCGATATTAATTTTAGTTTGGAGTCTTCTGTCGGTCATCACAAGATAACAAGTGGACATGTGTGTTATTTTAAATTTGTTTGAATACTACTAACATAAACGTCACAGTTAAGTTAATTGATTGATATTTATGAGTATTTATATTGGTTAATAAGATTTCATGTATCATTAACAAGTAGACATGTGTGTTATGATTTCGTCGGTTAACTCACAACCATTCAAATAATATCAAACATTAGTTTATTGACTTTCAAATTTGTAACTTGCAATCACAAATTTATTTTTTGTAATTTAGGGTTTAGATTTTTTTTAGTCTCACAGTTAGTTTATTGAGTTTCAAATTTTAGGGTTTGGCATGATTGGTAATGGGTCATAACTTTTTCTATGCTTTTTTTGGTACTCCTGAAAAAATGGGTTGAAATGGGTCAGGATAGACGTTAAATAATAAAAAGATATGGAGAAAATGTATCTCTTTCAATGTCCTAACCTCCATATTAGAAATCTTATCGATATCGGTATATGCTTTTAGGATAATATAACTACAAAAAAGTGTTTGTGGGTAAAAACGAACCTTACGGAGTTGCAAGTTACAAAAAATCTGACCCTTATTAAACAAATAAAAAAAGACATTGTTCTTATCTTTTTGTGATTGCATTCGTTTTAGAGTTTAATTGATGAAGGTACAGATCAAAATTGGATGTCATTGTAAGTGATTAATATGAGCTCTGAATTTCTAGACTTGGAGAAAAATGTGTCGTTTTTCGAAGGCTGTAATGTTTATATGATATGCAATTTTCAAGCATTTGATTGCATGTTAATCGAACTTTGGAGGTGAGAGTCGGGTTTCATACGCCAATAGGAATAGGATCATCCTCCTAGACATGGCTACACACATCCTGTCATGGTCACGCCATCAAAGAAATCTTTGAACGGTCACCACCAAACTCATCATGAAGAACAATCAAATTCTCACTTGCATGTATCCAGGTTCGTGGTACGTGATATTCCTCAAATTATTTACCCTAGGTTCATACAAATCGCATATTAGAGTTGTAGAGTTATAGAAATCTCAAAGTGAAAGGCATAGGATTTCGGGACTTGGTAATGGAGTTATCACGCACATATGAGTGGTTAATGGGATTGGTGATATTTATGCCTATTGTTATCCAGTCATGGTTCCCTTTTGTATCCGAATTTCAGACAACGTTGTTGTTCAGCCAAACATTCAACAGAGGTTTCCAGATTTCATTGATTCTTGCTGGGCAAAACGATAAAGACAAGACTCCAGCTACTTAATAGGTGACTTAACACCCATAGCCCACAGGTACTTACTAATTTAGAATACTTCAGCCAAAGACTCCTAATTTATGTAAATTTTTGTTTCGTATATTTCAGATTCAAAATTCATTTCGAAGTTAGTTGTAATTATATTGTATTTAATTACAAATACTTCTTCACTTGTATTCCAATAGATCACAAGGTTATATTAACCATTTCAGCAATTGTTTAGATTTTCCCCATTTTCTTTAGGCCTTCTATTTTCTAAAAGTTAAAATCGCATGATTGAGAAAATAATCCGTAACACTAACAGTAGACAAGTTTGTGCCATCTTAACGTTAAAATTAGATGAGAGGTACGTGGTGTACATGGCCATTGCAAGTATATAAACTTAAATTAGTCACATCATCTTAACGACATCATAATCTTCTACATTGGGAGTGAACTATGAAACCTGATCTATGAAACTTAGTCTGGCGAGAGAACAAATTTGCATTAATTTGTGCAAAAATTGTGCAACATTTGTGCAACTTCTTGCAAACGGATTTATGAAATCAGATTCGAGATAAATGACAAGATATCTAGGTAAGCTATAAGAAATATGTCTTAAGACTGTGCTTATCTTTCTAACATGTAAAATTAATTGTGTAGCATGTATTTAAATAGAAGATACATATAGTTATTTAAATGTATAACTCCAATACAACAAATTCTCTAGCATAAACCCGCGAATTCGCGGGTCTTAAAAGAGATAAAAAGTAAAAAAAAAAATAATTTATGTACATAGGTAATTTTAATGAACTTGAAAGTTCTATAGACCAGACCAGGCATTGATGATTGACCTTAAACAAAGTTCTCTCTAAACTAGCAACAGATTTGTGTGTAATTTCGGATTATAAAACACGACCAAAAAATTTAAAAATAAAATAAAATAGCCAACACGTTGAAAATCCCTTACCTTATAGATGACAATCTCTTCCTCTTACGATTCCTCTTATACGCAACAATATTACGATTCGTAGTAGAAACTGGTCCTGCAGAAAGCCTTGCAGTTGCAGGTCTGCTTGATAATGTCCTGTTTTTCTTATCACACCATTTCAATGGAAGATTATGAACAGCAGTACTAATATCAGTTGACCTGTTTAATTCAACTAGCTTCTGAATTTGATCATTTATCTGATGCAAGCAAGCTGTTGACAGATCAAGTTCAAGTGAATCATCAGGTGGTTTTTTCAACATGTTTGTAAGTATCTCTTGATACGACTGAAACGAGATCGAACTTTGATAAGCCGGATGATTCTCACATATCATGTTGACTTTGACTATATGTTTACATAGATTCCCACGTAACGACCATTCGCAATCGCAAAACGCGAACTCAGAACCAGGGTTCCATACTAAATGCGAATTGTTTCTGTTGTTCTGGCTCACGACTTTAGCGAAGGTGTTGTTTATGTTGTCTAAGGTGACATCGGTGTCGGGACTTTGTAACGCACGGTACCATGATGTAGAATTGATGTATTCTTGTTTCACGATTTGAAAAGAATCAGTTTCGTCAGAGTATCGATCGAGCCGGTAACTCGAGTGTAACTCGGTTGTTAGCTTGTGAACCAACCAATCGACTCGCTTAAGTGCACCAAGATGCGAGTCGTCAAAAAGTTTAAGCTTTAACTTCACGTGATAAGCTTCGATTGCACCGGATGCTTCTTGACTTGCAAGTGGGAGAGTTTTCATTATTGTTAACCACATTTATGAATATAAATTCATTCATGAATCAAAAATGGATCTACAAAACTGGTAAAACTTAAAAAAAAAATAATTAAAAAAAGCTTAAAAAACTGAAGATAGATACCTATCTTAGGAACCCATGAAGCGGTAAAATATTGCATGAAGTCGGTTTGGTCAACAAAATCTTGACTGAACTTTTGTAACAAAAGAAAGGGATCAACTCCAGCCCATATGCTGTAAACTATTTCTCCTAAACGTTTAAAGATTTCTCTTTGAACTTCAACGTTCCTACATTTCTTGACGATATGTCTAAGCCATGACCGACGAATGCGCCACACAGAGAATAGTATAGGGCAAGAAAATGTCTCCCTGGAAGGAAACGCGAAGTACATCAAAATTGTCTCATGAGCATCAAATAATAGATAAATACTACTTCGTAGAAATAATTAAAAAGTACAATGATATCAAATCGTCTGGTTAACAAATAATAAATAGAGTACTCCATGGTAATGATAATAATAATAAAAGAAAATTATAGCCCGGCCCTTAGGGCTGTCAATAAGAACCTTAATATATGCATTAATACTCTCAATACATAACAAACTCAATGTCCCCACTAAAAAAGTTTAGAAAACAATTAAAAAAAAAAATAAGAACCAATTTTGATGAATGAGTAACATATATACAGAGTAATATATATAATATATAATAGGGGTAGAAGCGGGGGAAGCGGGGGGGGGGGAAGTAGGTGAAGTAAATTTTTTTTTTTAAATTTTGGTTTTTTTCGATTTTTTTTTCAGGCATCAAGATCACACGAAAATATGAAACATTTAAAAAAGACACTTCGTGATGAATGTTATTATTAAGGCGGGAAAAAGATCGACAAAAATAACATTCAAGATAATATTGATCGTGAAGAATGTTAATCTTCGAACGTTTTTTTTCTTCATGTTTTGTGAAGTACTTTTTGTCTAAATTTAGCCCGATTTAGAGTTTAGGGTTTAGGGTTTAGTGTTTTGGGTTTAGTCCCTAAACCCAAAACCCAAAACCCTAAACCGTTCGTGTAAAAAACTCAATCTAAATCCTAAATCTAAACCCTAAACCCTAAATTTCTAAACCCTAATATCTAAACCCTAATTTCCAAACCCCCAAAATACGCTCGAAAAACACGATAAGTGTTATATATTATTTCTTCTAGGTTTTTCCCGCCAAAATGAAAACATTTATCACAAAGTGTCTTTTTTAAATGTTCATATTTTCATCCAATCTATAATGTTCGTGAACAAAGTTTTTTCAAAAAACGAAAAAAAATAATATATTTGCTTCCGCCGCTTCCCCCAATTGGTTACTTCCCCATTGATCCTTCCACATATATAACATACCTTATAGGATCAGTCTCAGCTGCTGCATCATCAATAAGAAAGCCAGTGGCCTTCCATGTAGGGTCCACAACATGAACACGGCCAAGTAGGGCTTTCATCCATTTACACATATCAGATTTAGCAACACTTCGGGTAATCTCACCCAAGCTACAGGGAGTGCATGTTGTCTCGAATCAAAAACTAAAAGTGTGCACAGAGGATACTGCATACCATCAGAAAAGGAGGAAAAAAAAAACATTAATCACAACAAAATATAAAAAAGTAACCTGCCATGGCCTTAGGCAGCAGACTTGTCAATTAAAACCCATATACTAATGAGTAAACGGTCATAGGATAACCCAGTTAGACTGCGTACATCTGAGTACAAATGGGTCAAAAGTTGGCATAGGTGTAATTAATTATTCATCAAAGATATAAACTTTTTAGAAAAATAAAATCGCCCAAAATGTACCCATTTTGAAACGTTAACCCACCTGATTTTACCATTTTACCATGATTGAACAGTAATATCATGCTTAATAAACACTAATCGGGTCAATAGTAAAATGTTGCCAACTGAAGTTGTACGTTTTTGAGAGAAAAAAAAATTCAAAAAGACTTCTACCTTTAGTCTCTTGATTCCAAAAGTTGAGTCAATCGCTATGAGACTGCGATGTCCAAAACGAATCATCTGCTGTAACTGCCACTCAGTTTGAATACCAAGAATAAAAGGTTCATTTTCAGAAGACTTTTGATTATAAAAAATAGATTTCTTATTACGCTCAGCCCATATTTGTATACTTTCTTCATCATCCAAATCCAATTCATGTGTAGACTTCTTAATTATCATCGCGAGTTTATGAACATATTGAGAAGCGATCGCGTTGACTTTCGCATCGGACCCACAATAACGTTGAATCCCTTCTATATGCTTTTCTAGAACATTCTCTTCAGGGATACCGAGATAAATCATTGACATTGTTTGTTGTTGAATCTCGTTTCCTACGTATGGAATCTTTTTGGCTCCGGGCCCAATAGCATCACGATCAAGTGGGCCATGGCAAATATATACAGATTTATTCACATGTCGTCTGTCGTTTTCATTGTATACCAGAAGTACAAGAGACGGACGAGCGTATAGACATTTGACATCGAAATGACACTGGCAACCTCGCATTGACTGTGGCCTAGGTGCACGATTTCGAGTGTTCAGTCGATACTTTCGGCTAGGCAATATTATTCCACCTTCTCCATAATCTTCAGGACCAAACGAACACCAGTACCTTTTATGAAAACATAGATAAAAAAAAAAACAATAAACATAATATTAGACTAGCATTACTTAGAGTAAATTACAAAGGTAACAATTGTATTCACATATTCAAAATAATCATGCTTAGAATATTGTATTCCTTGTCAAATATTTTTGCAAATAGAGATTGTGATATTTTATCAACTAAGCTTTATTTTGTTATTTAGATGGAACTTGAATCGAGTGCCTATAAAAGAGTCAGCCGCTTCTAGAAAGGTGGAACTTTGAATAATTTTTTGCATCCTATATCACTGGAAGAATAAGATAAATATTCATATATTTTATAACTGGCAATTGAGACCCATACACTCAAATTCGGGTCAAATGGGTCAAGCTTTCGGGTCAATTGGGTCTTGAGAAAAATTAGACCTAAGAATGTAAATCAAAACATAAAAAAAAGATCCAAATGGGTTTCTCTCCAACCTACCTATTGAGTCCTATACAAAAAGTGAAGGAACGGGTCTAGTGGGTATCAATACTCAAAGATCAATAAATAGAAATAGGTCTAATGGATTTTGTGAATGGGTCAAATGGGTCGAGCATAAAAAGTTTCATCCGTCAAAATTTTATGAAAGCATTTATGGTTATATCATTCATTATGTATATTAATATTTCTTATGTATATATAATAAAAATTAATAATAATAATAACTAAAATAATGTAATAAATGTAAAAAAAAAAAAAAAAGCGATGTAACCCATTTGACCCCATTGAGCTGTGACCCGTTTCGACCCGTCACCCAAACCGACCCAACCTGACCAATTTTGACCACGTTTAAAAATTGACCCATTTGACCTATGACCCATTTCAACCCAAAACCATTTTGAACCGTTACCCAAACCGACCCAACCTGACCCGTTTGCCAGGCATAATATATTTACTAAGAACAAAGTACTATTACACAGGGACCAAATCATTCAAATAATCTTCAAAACATAAGTGGATTTCGGAGTTTAGATACTTGTCAGAGACCCATCCATAACTTGACTACTAGATACTCTTTTTAGCCAATGAAATGCTTCATAAACTGTTTAGCACTAAACAAATAACAAATAACTCAAGCTTAAATGAAAGTTTTCACATAACTTACCGCTTGTATTCCAGATATTCATCGCTTTTGTACTCCAGCATCTTGCCTTCCTCACGTTTCTTTCCTATCTCAATGTGGAACTGGGTTGGAGATTCTACATTAGAACCTTCTCCATTTCTGAAATCTTCAACTCTTGCATAAGGAATTAGGGCCACATCATCATGATCTTCTGGAGTGCCAAATTTGACCCATTTTAGGTCTGCAGCTGAGAAATATTCTGCTGAAGGATTTTGTAACTCGATATCATCTATTGATTCAATCAACTCCATCTGCTATATAAATTCTTACTGTGCAAGAAACATGAACAAATAAGAGATCATTATTTAACATGTACCTAACCATTAATCTAACATATAACTATTCTCCCATGTATTAAGTCACAAGATGAAATTTATATCATAAATTAACAAAATGAATTACCAGAAGAAAACCTGACTGTAAGTTAGGCGATTCTTAGTCATAAATACTTACAGTTACAAATTAATTCTACATAATATTTTTATCTTGTAAATGTCTGACCAATTTTAATTCTATAATTTAAATTTTTAACCTTAAACTTTCTAATTTATGTATTTATCTATCATCACCCCATACTTTTACCCTTACAAAGCGCAAACTTTGATGAACGCAAATTTGAGAGAACATGTAATTAAGGGCAAAAATATAAATTTGGTGCACTATTTTGAAGCATCGTGAACTATTAACTTAGGAGACAGATGCATACTAAAATTTACAACACAATTTAATAATCAGTTCATTATTTCCCACAAGGTTTAACGCAAGTAACTAATCATCAAAGTGAAATAAATACATAATATTAAACATCAAAATCAGGGTTTCGCCTTCAATTTAGTGTTAGTAAAAAATATATTTAATCAGTCAAATGGGTGAAGATGATGTATAGTTGGATTACGACGTCGTTTTGCAGGCTCTGTTGTAGCCTTGTAGGTTAAAGGGTAGTGAGAGACGGTGGAAAATAGTAGTGACAGAGGCGAGGGTTTATGATTGGGAAATGAGGTTTTAGTTAGTTTAGATTTAGATTACATAAAAGATCGGATAAAATAGGGTTTTGGTTGCACAAGACAAACCTTTTATATCATTTAGACCGCTAGTATCGGTCCGCCGTAGGCCGCCCTTGAAGGCCGCCGATGCTAGCAAATCGTGATTGACTCTGTGATGCTATCCAGTACTCCACCAAGTCGTTGCCAAGCAAAATCAAGGACGGAAGGTTTGGTGAAATTTTCGAACGTTGCATGCTTTTTCAAAGAAAATTGCAGGTTTACGTTTGACTTTTCAGTGTGCAACGGATAAAATTTTAAAACTCCAATTCTCACACACACACACACACACACACACACACACACACACACACACACACACACACATATATATATATATATATATATATATATATATACACTGATGTTGACATAAACATACACATTACAATTCTCACCACAATATTTCTTTGAATCCATTCCATTCAAACATAAACATAAACATAAACATATACTGAAGTGAAACATCTGCACTCATACAAACACAAACACAAACACAAACACAAACACAAACACAAAAACAAACACAAACACAAACACACTAATCTAGCAATCTCATTTACAAAAATAAACACACGATGGCGCGTTTAACTTGTTCGATGGATGTATGGTACGGGGGACAACTAAGCGAAAATTGGAAGATGTATCTGGACGGGCAGTGCAAGTCGTTCGAGTCACTAGATATCACCTACTGGGACACGGGGCGTTTGTTCGACTACATACACGTACATGTTGACTTCGAGGCCTCGGATTTTGCTTGGTGTGATCCAGAAACCGATAAGTTTGAATTTATCACGACCGAAAAAGAATGGCATGAAATTGTCGGGAGAGCCTTACTCAAATGCAACTGAATCGAGTTGTATTGTATTGTTATTTGGACCCGACAATTCAACACCCGATCTCATCCTCACTACCCGCACAACAGTAGCAATGAGGGTTATGCGAGTGACGACACGATCGGGTCGTATTATAGTTATTTTTTATTTTATTTTTAGGACTTTGTAATCATTTTTTTTTATTTTAGGACTTTGTAATGTTTTTATTTTTATTTTTAGGACTTTGTAATGTTTTTTTTATTCTTTAGGAATTGTAATAGTTTTGTTTTTATTTTTAAGAATTTGTAATGTTTTTTTTATTAATAAAACTTTTAATTATTAGAATTTTAATTGTAATATATAAGTTAATAATATAAAAGTTTAATATAAAAGAAAGAGGTGGGATCAAGTGAAGGGTACGTCATGGATGTTAGCAGTTTAGTGGTTGGTTAGGGATGGGAAGAAGGTGCTGATGTGACGCAGATGTGGTAGTCAGTGATCCCATGACGGACCGTCATAGTTAAGGGTGATCTTAAAAAAGGTTTTTCCCAAAAAGAAAAATAAAAAATCTTCTTTTGGATCAAAGAATTAAATTTCTGCATCTATTCCACTCTTATCGAAGGCCAATTACACGATATCATAAAAATTCATTTTTCTTTGTAAAAAAAATTAAAATTAAAAAGAAAAAAATATAAGCAATATAGATGACATCATAAATCAATTTATTTTATAATTTAAATATCCTTTACCAAATCATTAAAATCTATACAATCTTATTTTAAGAATTAAAATAAAATCATAAAATCATTAAGGCCACTCCCTATCGTAACTAAACTATTCATCCTCTTAACCTTCCACATCAGCGCCACATCAATACCAATATTCTATAACTAACTCATAACTAAACACTCCCTATAATGGCTAAAAAAATATTCCTCTTAATATACAATGTACAAGCAATAAAACATCAAGTCCAAACAATAAAAAGCCATTGGTACTCACAATTACTATAACCAACCTTCATACTTCAGTTAAATCCATGGTGGAAGCGGGTAACTAAAGCGGGTAACTAGCTCGTGCCTATGGTTCATTACGGGTAATGACGGGTAATGAGCGGGTAACGAACGGGTAACTAACCTTACGATTATATCACGCGTGCCTGACAAAAAACCACGCTAAAGCTTGCTTTTATCAGTAAATAAATTTGCTTCTCTCATACACTTTCTTCCTAAAAATCTCCCAAATCAAAAAACCCACGACCATCTTCATCCTTCATCAACCACCTTCTTCATCTTCATCGACCACCACCACCTATGCCGCTGCTGTTACCACTGCCGTCCGCTGCTGCTATCTTTTCCTTCAATACTTAAAATTTAAATTCAAGGTAAATCGATATTAATATTTTCTTCAAATTCAAACAATCTTCATCTTCATCTTCATCTTAATCCATCTAAATCAAATAGAAACCCTAACTCAAATCATCTTCCCTTCTGTATACAACATATTCATATGAATCCATTGAGAAATTCAAGCATACATTTTGATCTGAGAACATTGAAGAAGTTGTTGATATTTCATTATCCTTTGCACTTCTTATTTTGAGTTCTCGATTAGCTCATTCAATATTTGCTTGAAGATTCAAGATTCAAATAGAAGGTGCTGATGAAGGGCGATATATACAGGTTTATCATTATTACCTTTATAATAATTGCTTTTGGTTTTTTCTTTTAGTTAAATTTTTATTGATAGATCGATTTTGTGACGGATGAAATTGGTTATATTTTCTTAGGGTTTTTAATTTTAACTTATGAAGTTGTTTATGAAGTTTTAGAAAAGATTTCAAATGGATTATCAAATTAAAACAGGTATGCTCTGGCTTTTCGACACTATAGCCTTAGGGTTTGATTGGCAATCTTTTAATGATGAAAACTATTCAGGTTCTGTTATGTATTGTCGATTTTGACTTTTGATTGTAATTACAGGTTGTTGTTTTTTTTCATTCTCAGGGTTGGGATATCTCTCTGCTTCAAGTTGAAAATAGAAACTAAAATGTCTATTAAGGTTTGATAATCATAGTTGTGCTTTTGACTTCAAATCTATGCTCTACATTTTTAAAAAAATGGAGCTATGTTAAGTTAACTTCAGTTTTGATGTTAATCGGAGCTATGATTTGGATCAACTATGGTGTTTAATCTGTTATTTTATATTAATTAGTATTCAATTATGTTATTTTATATTATTTTGTGTTTTGATATAGACTTATTTTGAGTTAAATATATCAAATGGTAATGCATGGGCACTTACAGTTAAATTCTAAATGGATACTTGAAATTATGCATTTTATGGTAAATCGTTTTTATTGGCGTAGGTTACTGACTATAGAACATAGTTTTGAGTTGGAATTGGAGGATTGATTCAAGCTACTTATGTACAGGTGACTTGTATTTAACATTATTTACATTTCAATTTTAGATAAACATGAATTAACCAACACTAAGTTGTTAACTGATGTACATGGATATAACCATGTCTTAAGCCAAACTGTAATAACATACATTGGTATAAGTATAAGCATTTTGTTGGGTGGTGAACTACTGAACATATAATGGTTGATCATATGAATGGTGATTAGTTTTTCATCTATGTATATTATTTTTTCATCTTTTTAAAGTTTTTTCAGGTTACTTAATTACGAGTATTTATTTTATAAAGCTATGACTAGTTTGTTCTATTTGTTTATGTTTTTACGTTTTTTTCGGATTTCTTCTTCCTGTTGAGTTTTGTTAGTTAAACTGAGGTATAAAGTATTACTAAATTCAAATAATACCGTTTTTTTGTTTTAAAAAAATAATATAAGGTTGTTAAGTTGAGGTAAGAAGTATATGAACTATCTGATTAAGATAGTGATTCATGTTAAAGTAATGAAATTTTAATTATAAAAGTTATTACTTAGATGTATATATAGTTAATGGAGCCTAAGGTTGATTATAATAAGTAGTAAAAGGAAATTTTATGAATATTGCTTTCAAAAGCAAGAATTGGAAAATAAATTTTCAATAATGAACTTTTGTAGCAGTCTACTTGCTTTTACAGTAATTGAAAGGAAGTGGTTGCATTGAAAGGATATGACACGAAAACAGTCTTTTAGTAATGGTTTGAAGCACACAATAATGAAGTTACATGAGATTTTAGGTTCGAATGTAAGTTATCAATCTACTTTGGAAAAAACCCTTTAAAGTCGAGTTTAGATTGAATAATCAAACTCTTGTTTGTCGGCGGTAGGTGTATTCAAAAGAGAGAAGAAGAAAATAAATTAATTGATGGACGCTAGAGAAAACGATTATGTAGCTTAATGATACGCATACCCGATTACCTCGTGTAGCGCATCACACTTGCACCATGCGTGCAAAGCCCAAGTGCCAAGGCGCTCCGGGCACAGGTAAATGTGCGCTAAGTACGGCCAGAGCGCGCGGTACGAATCTGACGTGTCCCGTACAGACCACAATCCCTGCAAAAAGGTGGAAGGTACAAACAGCCAGCATTAAAGTAACAAGTACTGTTTCCTGGTCCCCTCCTCCAAGGCGTTTGAGCGGTACAGACAAGAAAGTAATGAAGAACACGTGGCACCAATAAGTAAACGGTGATATGACTATAAATAACGGACTCGAATCACTAGGCAAAGGACATGATCCATTGGGATTCACACCTATACTATTTTTAGTATTAAGGTACGAACTAGTGGCGCCACTTATAGTGCGCTACTCTACCCGCGCTACCAGACTTATAGAAATCCACTAGACACTTGATCTACAGGTAACGTTCTGTGAACATAAATCCTATAACCCAGCGCGAGCCATCATCAACCGGGCAACCCGTCGATGGTGGGTCTATGTTTAACCACCCTGTTGAGATCCTCATCTCGTAAGGGGTTATTCACGGTACTTCAGACCGGAGAGTTAAACTCAATTGACCCTTAAATCCCCTCTTATTGATGTCAAGCATGGACTGAACCCGACTCAATTATTCTATGCTTGATCATTTGGCGCCATCCGTGGGACACACAAGTTAAAAGATTTTGATTTGATCTTTTTTCTGTATGTGCACCACTCACTTTTGTTTCTTTACAGGCATCTGTTACGAAAGAATAAAGTGCATTCAATGGCCAGCTGCCAACAACAACAAGGAACCAAGCGCAAATCGAGCGCTGGCGGAAGCTTGGGGGCAACAGAGATATCTTTCCCTGTCGTTCGAGCATTCAATACTTCCTGCGCGCCCATTGTGGTACAGGGGTACCTACCCGAGTCGGGTCATGGTGTGAAGCGCCTCCACATGGATAACGACAGTAGTATTGACATCATGTACGAACATTGCTTCCGACAGTTGCCCACACCGATTAGGAAAACTATCAAACCTCCAACCACGGCCCTGTCTGGGTTTTCAGGAGAGTCAGCGTGGCCTATCGGAATTTTGAACCTAAGATTGGAGCTAAGAGACACCAAGGACAAGCTAAAGAAGCGCACCGAGAACATAGAATTCTGTGTTGTGCGCTCGTATTCCAGATAAAATGTGATATTGGGAAGAACCTACATCTAAAAGTTTGGCGCTATACCATCCACGATCCATGGGATGGTTCGGTTTCCAACAGAACGAGGAATCGCCACCCTCGAATCAACGCCGTTGGACGCCTTGTGCGCATCTGTCACCGATAAAAAGGACATTCCCACGAAGAGAAGGGTGAGAATGAATGGTGGGTCGTAGTTAACCCCGTGTATCCAGAATAAAAGGTGAAGATAGGGGGAAATCTCACACTAGGAAACTAAAGAAAACAGAGAAACATCCTCATTTCCTATTCAGACGTGTTCTGTTGGCGCGACGCCGACATAACCGGAGTGCCGTGAGAGATAGCACAACATTACCTTCGCGCTAGCACTAATCTGACCCCCATCAAACAGAAGAAGCAGCTAATGGCGATCGACAGAAGCGAATGGTTGCGCACAGAAGTTGACAAGCTGGTCAAAACTAACATATTGCGCAAAGTGAACTATCAGACATGGGTGGCCAACCCCGTCTTAGTGGCTAAGTCCGATGGGACGTGTCGACTTTGTATTGATTTTAAAGACATTAACAAAGCTTGCCCCAAAGATAATTATCAGTTGCCAGAGATAGACTGGAAGGTCGAGTCGCTCACCGGTTTCAGGCTTAAGCGTTTCCTGGATGCTTACAAAGGGTATCACCAAATACAAATGGCTGAGGAGGATGAAGAAAAGACCGTGTTTCACATAGACCAAGGGATATACTGTTACACCAAGATGCCCTTCGGATTGAAAAACGCGGGTGCTACCTATCAGCGCACCATAGATACCGCGTTCACCAAACAAATCGGGCGTAACCTTGAGGCATACGTTGACGACCTTGTCATCAAGAGCAACGCTGAAGATCAGTTGCTGGTCGACATCCTTGAAATATTTAACACGCTCAGAAGCATCAATATGAAGCTTAAACCGGCTAAATGTAGCTTCGGGGAAGAAGAAGGAAACTTCTTAGGACACATCGTAACTCCGCGAGGAATTAAAGTGAATCCAAAGAAAATAGAAGTAATTGAAAAGATGTCAGCTCCTAAAACAAAAAAGCAAGTTCAAAGCCTCAATGGGAAGTTGGGCGCATTGACGCGATTCCTATCCAGAGCCGCGGAAAAATCGCTCCCGTTCTTTCATACTTTGAAAGATTGCTCCAAGAAATCAGACTTCAAATGGACTGACGAAGCAGAAAAAGCGTTCCAAGAAATGAAAGCGCTACTCAAAAATCTCATATTGAAACTTAGGTTATAAATTTAACTTTAGGTTAAACTTTTGTAATAATGAAGATTATTAATCAAGATGGTTATTAAAGCAATTAATATTGATTAAAAGACTTATGATATGTATTATCATTTAATAAATTATATTATAACTTAATTATTCCTATAATTAAACTTATAATATAATAATACATTTATTATTTATTATTAATGTAAGACTTATGTTAAGGATAAAAACTTATGATATAGGATTATTATATCAAGACTTATAATAAAGATTAATTATTTATTTATTTAATTATTATAAGGCTTAGTTATAAATTATTTATAACACTAATTAATTATTAAATACTTCTAGTTTAATAATTATAAAACAATACTTATGATATAAGTAACATTTCATAATTAAATTAAGATACTTATATTATAATTAATAATTCTTTATTAATTAATTAATTCATAATACTTATGGCAGGACTACTATTTAATTGGTTAATTAAATACTTATGTTATACTTATATTATCATTTAAAACTTATATTAACTTTATAATACAATTTTATTTAATTGATATGACTAGTTTATACAAATATTATTTCAAATAATATTATAACTTATATTATCATTATGAATTACACTTTAAACCTTAAGGTTGACTAAGTTTGACCAAGGTTGACTTGAGTTGACTTTTGAGTTGAATTTGACCTTCGGTTGACTTTGACTTTCAGTTGACTTTTCTAAATAAGGAAACTTTCTAAAAGAGGAAACTTTCTAATTATAGAAACTTTTCAAAAATAGATACTTTTCAAAAATATAAACTTTCCAAAAATATAAACTTTTCAAAGATAGAAACTTTCTAAAAATGGAAACTTACTAAAAATAAAAAGTACGCGTTATACGTTGTCCTGATCATACCGAATCATACCGATTGATGTTCTTTGCTTAACCACAACAAGTACTAGGATTAACATACTAAGACTTGACTTAAGATAGTTATTTATATCGACATGCTTTATTTTCAGGTCGGGGTTGTGATCATTCTTTGATCATTTACCCTTTTTGTTCGCATATATGTTTCATTTGCTTCGTTTGCTTTAAGTTGAGTTATAGTCCTGCTTTTCATACTATTTTAAAGTATTTTTGGGATGAGATTACATGCAACTTTTGTTTTACATTTTAGACACAAGTTTAAATTAATTTAAATTATTGATTGTGAGTTGAACAAAAATATTCTCTAATCTGGTAATTGTAATCACTGGTTTCTACTGGTGAACGTGAATCCTATGGATAGATCTATCGGGCTTGACAACCCCATTTCGTGCTAGTCGCGCTAGCAATTTATCATCGGAATGTATTAGTACTTCTTATTTTTGAAAGATACAACTGTTCAATGTATACTGTTGATATCGGCAAAAAAGTCACGTTTTCACCCCGGTATTAAGGCCCAAAAACAAGAAAGATTCGAACTTTGTCG
Source organism: Rutidosis leptorrhynchoides (assembly GCF_046630445.1). NCBI lineage: Eukaryota > Viridiplantae > Streptophyta > Magnoliopsida > Asterales > Asteraceae > Rutidosis > Rutidosis leptorrhynchoides. The sequence goes on from NC_092336.1 coordinate 373,968,594, forward strand.
GAAAAATACCCACTTCGTCGGTTAGAATTGAAGAACAAGTAATTACGAAGACGGTGCAAAAAGAATCAAGAGAATCGGAGCTAAAACGAAGATTCTAGAGCGAAAACGGTGAAAGACAAGAAATTGAGTTACGATCCAGGAAATCCAGCTGACCAGGCAAGCCAAACGGCCTAGCAAACGGCCTGCCAAACGGCTTGCCTGGCTCACAAACGGCCTGCCAAACGGCCAGGGCAAACGACCCTTGCAAACGGCTTGGCTTGGCAAACGGCCCCTGCAAACGGCCTGCCAAAAGGCCTGCTAGCCGTTTGCAGGGAAAAATTAGGCTTATTTAAATGGTCTTTGTCATTCATTCCAACACACACTTCAATTCACTTCTTTCTCTCTCTTGTACAATATTAGTCATACTTTCAAGGTCTTCGACTCCGTGCGGGAAACCTAGTACCCGGAGAAGAACGCCGAAGATTGTATTGGGAGCGGTCTGGAGTCTTGAAGTTGTCACTTTTGTATTCAGAACTCATTTAATCTACTGGTACTTCTATCATTTATTTTTATATAATGTCTTCTATCATTATGTTCTGTGATATCGTTGCCATGATTAGCGAGTAGTTATCTTTAGTGTATGCTATGATGTAAGCAGTTATAATGCCGAAATAATGTTATGGTTTGTGTATGCTGTTGAAATGCTTTCCGATTATGCTTTAAACTCAATCGCTTTTCCAACTAATAGAACGTAGTTATTGGGTCTGTTATTGGGAAGTCGCGAACCCCGATTCAGAGTACACTATCTGGGTCACCCCTTGGTAAGAGAAGTCTATCGGATACAACGTAAGATCGACTGAGGCACACCGGTTGTAGTAAGTCTATCGAGCTTTAAATTCCGACTGAGGACTCTTTCGTAGTGAAACATCTGACTAGACCCTTAGTACATTGTCGGTCCCAGACCATGCTAGTGTAGTCACCAAGCATATAAACTTCGTAGGTGCATGCTGAAGCACAGCGGTTGTTGTAAGCTGTACCTCTGCTAAGTAAGGCCATAGAACCCGGTCAGTGTTGATTAGTACACTGCACCATAACGCGGTCTCAAGCATTGCACTCCGCTTGAGGGATTCTTAGTTAATTAAGGAACTGTTTGTTTAGACACATAAAGGATTGGGCCGTTAGGATAACCGAACGTGTTCATGGAAGTCAGCGTGACTTGGCCATGATGTTCTTTATGGTTGAACTCTTTTTAAGGGCCTAATTATCTTTTAAAACCAATCATTAACGAAAGCATTGAAGCACATCACATCTCTCGGATATGGTAAACCATGTATTCTATTATGCTTAAGAAAGTTTAGACCTTTGTGGAATGTTAATATATCACCTAACCGAGTCGCTCAATTGGATGAGCCGTCTGAACGTGTATGCCTGTAGTCAGACTGTACGGGCGTCGGGGGTAAGGGACGTTGCTGTCTATTCAGAATCTCCAAGCCTATCGCAGTACCCAGTGACATGTCTTATGACAGGGGGCGTTTAGGACCAGTGTAATGAATACAAGGCCTCTGCCTATTCATGAGCCAGCATTCCATAATCTCGGCAGAATAACTGATGAAATCATAGTATGCACTTACTTTAACCTTATCTGAATTACGAATTTTATCGCATTTACTTTATCTGTCTTATAAATTAGAAAATCCCAAAAATTAAGTAACCACTACTCCTTCATAACTATCTTAGGTTTAAATATAGGTTCGATTCTACTGATATCTCAAAAATACGACTCTAGGTCATACTTCCCTTACTCATACTAAGGAGTAGTACGATAGAAAGCGTTAACATAAGTACGTGACACAAAGGTCATTACAAAGCCATTGTTCAATGTAACATTAGTTGTGAATGCAAAGTAAAAGTTCCATGATTGAGACATCTCTAAACAATGCAGCGGAAGTCTAACACTGCGAGTCTGTAACAGTAAGTCTATAACACCAAGACTATAACAGCAAGTCTAACAGCGGAAGCAACAACGTCTAAGCACCTGAGAAATACATGCTTAAAAAGTCAACACGAATGTTGGTGAGCTATAGTTTGTTTGTAATCAGTAATGTAATGTAGACCACGAGATTTCAGTGCTTCAACCAGCGTTTCAAATCAGTATTTCAAATCAGTATGATAAAGTATATGCTTATCCGTGGGCACCCGGTAACTAACTTAACGTATTACTACCCCCTAAAAGTACACTTGGCGAGTGCGTCTGTTTACGAAGTATTAAACACCCGTTGAATGCTAGCGCGACTAGCCCGAGTGGGGATGTCAAACCCTATGGATCCATATCTAATATTCGCGTTCACTGGTTCAAAAACCAATGATTAAACATTACCGTGCTAAGGGGAATCTTTGTGCTGTTATATCACCCACACATATATAAAGTTTAAGTACTCGTGTCTAGTATGTAAAACATAAAAAGCGCATGTATTCTCAGTCCCAAAAATAGTTAGAGTAAAAAGGGAAGCTATGTGACGCCCCGTACAAAATTAACGTGTACGGATCATCAACAACAGGATCATTACAAGGTCATTAACATAAGTACGAGACCCAGAGGTCATTACAAATTCATTGTTCAAAAGTAACATAGATTGTGAATGCAAGGTAAATGTTTCATGCAGAGACATCTCTAACAAAAGCAGCGGGAGTCTACACAGCAAGACTACTACAGCGGAAGCATCAAACCTCTAAGCACCTGAGAAAACATGCTTAAAAATGTCAACACGAATGTTGGTGAGCTATAGTTTAATTATAACAGTAATGTAAGGTAGGCCACGAGATTTCAGTGTTTCAAAATAGTATGAAAAGTATATGTTTATCCGTGGGCACTTGGTAACTAACTTAACGTAAATATCACCCCCTAAAAGTTCACTTGGCAAGTGCGTAAGTCTACGAAGTATTAAACACCCGTTAAATGCTAGCGCGACTAGCCCGAGTGGGGATGTCAAACCCTATGGATCCATATCTAAGATTCGCGTTCACCGGTTCAAAAACCAATGACTAAACTTTACTGAGCTAAGGGGAAAGTTTATGCCGTTATATAACCCACACATAATAAAGTTTAAGTACTCGTGCCTAGTAAGTAAAACGTAAAAAGCGCATGTATTCTCAGTCCCAAAAATAGTTGAAGTAAAAAGGGATGCTATAACTCACAGTGGATAAGCAGTAAAAGTCGATACGAGATAAGTAAGCAAGTAGTTGGTCCGAAAGGTCCTCAACCTAAGTCAAAAGTTACTAAGTCAGTAAATCGCTTCAAAAGGGTTTAAAGTACGTAATTTAAGTCCTAAGTGTCATCATCCTCAACAACATAAGTAAAAAGTAAAGTAAGTTCTCAATCAAGAATAGAGATCGAAACAAAGGCTGACTTCGTTCAGCTGCCACGACCTCTATACAAACTGAAATGAAGTGAGACCAGTGGCCATGGCTCCGTATATGAATCCTTTAACCACTGACCAATTTTCAGAACCAAACTCGTCTTCGTTTGCCCGTGGTGACGGTTTAAGTGCGAGCAGGTCAGAAATTTCAGCACAACGTTATAAGGGCGTAGTGACTTTCGGAAGGCTATAAATCCTAAACCGTATAACGGATTTAGGCGAGGCCTAAACGAAAAGTTATCTACTCGAACCGAACTAACTGAAAATCAACTTTCCAGTAGCCCAGGGAGTCTGATCAGACCCTTAAAAATAGTATTTAGTGCTCCGGTGGGTTCCTTAACACATGGTGTTGATCATGGTTCTCATCCTTGATGCGTTTAAGCTTCAAGGGTTCAACTCTTGATGTTTTAGCATAATCTTAACCAAGTTTTGACCATCATGACACTAGTGTATGTCTAAGATAAATAGCACAACTCATTTAAGGGTTGTAAGAAGGTTGATGAACCAAAGTTACATCAAGATCTTAGATCCGATACATACATGAGTTCTAATAGTAATATTAAGCTATAAACTTGAATGTAAACTAAATAAACAAGATCTTAAGTTGTAGAACATAGATCTTAGTTAGATCTTGAAGATCCTAGACTAAAAAGTCTAGATCTAGTGTTCTTAAGTTAAACCCTAAGTTATAGAACTTGGATCTTCACTTTTATAAAACCATAAGTTATGAAATTTAGATTTTTATCTTGTAGAATGTATATAAGCTTATAAGCTTTTGTTTTAGGCAAAATTGGAAGACCATAAGCTATAGAAACTTAGATCCAACATAAGTGTATAAAGTTATAACTAGCAAGTTTAACTTCCATGTTCTTGAACTTACAAAGTTTAAACTTTGGTTTCATGAAGAATGAGATCAGGTTTAACTAGTAATACTTGACCAAAATAATACAAATATGAATTGAAATACATACAAAAGGAAGAAATAAACTAAAGCTACAAGTAACAAGTTCATGTTCATTTCATACTTAAGGAGATTCAAGTCGAAGGTTGGATCTTAAGACAATAAACCTTAAGTTTCCAAAACATGAACACAAGTAAGATCTTAAAGCTTATGAACTTTAGATCTTTATAACCTTTCAAGTGTAGAACCATAAGCTAACAAGCTTAGATCCTTGTTCTTGATTCCTCATCAAACAAAGGATGGAAGAAGCAAGATTACATGAAGATACAAACTAGAAAGTTTGATCTTTAACAACAAACAACAAACACGTAAGATGATGATGTTACTAGGCGATTTTCAAAGGAAGAAAGAAGAAAGAAAAAAAAAGGTTTTACTTACAAGTTAGAGAAAAAAGTTTAGAGTAAAAAGTAGTGTAAGAATGATATGTGTGGAATGGGGTTCAAGCTAGCATATATGTAGCAAAGAAGAGAAAATTTTGGATCTCCCTCCCCCATACCATAACCGATCGGTTTTGGCCTCCAAATGGGGATGGTCAAAGTTGTTCTTTCTTGTGTAGGAGGGTGGTGTATGCTAGGATGGGGTATAAGGTCAAATACGTGGGAAGATGGTGCATGCATGCTTGAAACATCTTTGTCTCCTACACTTTAATTAATTTTTTTGTTTTGTTTTGTTTTTATTCTTAATGGATCGTTAGCATAATAATGGGCTCACTAATTAGTCCATTAAGTAGTGTAGGGTTGGCCTTTAATTAACTAGGTCCATTAAGGTGTTAAGTCCATTAAACTAACTAGTAAGCCTTCGTAAACACTAAGCTTAATTAAGGAACCATAAAACTAAGTAATTGTCATAATTAAATATCAATTATGTTTACGTAGTCATAATATTCCAATTATGACAAAAGTTTAACGTGTACCAAGTACGTATCTCGTTTAAAGTGATAAGTGACACTAACGGTTGTAAAAGCAACCAAGGATCATGTGAAGTAATCAACTACTTAAAAACACGTTGTAGGGCATTAACGAAAGTAATTAACATAATTAATGATCCCAGCAAATAATCTAACTCAGTACGCACAAATACGCAGTTTCGTAAAAGTAATAAATATAATTAAAAGTCGAAAAAGTCGGGTCGTTACAAGCTATAACTCACAGTGAATGTGCAGTAAAAGTCGATACGAAAATGTAAGCAAGTAGTAAGTCGGTCCAAACAGGTAAGTTGGTCGATCCAAAAGGTCCTCAACCTAAGTCAATGGTTACTAAGTCAGTAAGTTTGTCCCCAAAGGTTTAAATGTAAATAAATTAAGTCTTAAGTATCATCATCATCATCATCATCATCATCATCATCATCATTCATAAAAGATAAAGTAAGTTTTCAACAAGTATAGAGATCGAAACAAAAGGCTGAATTCGGACAGCTGCTACGACCTCTATACAAAACGAAAAGACGCGTGGTCAGTGGCCAAGGCTCCGTATGTGAGTCCTCTAACGGCTATCCAATTTTCAGATCCTAAATCGATGTCGTTTGACCGTGGCGACGGTTCAAGCGCGAGTAGGTCAGAATTTTCAGCACGTCGTTACAAAGGCGTAGTGATTTTCGGAAGGCTATAAATCCTAAACCGTATATCGAATTTAGGAGAGTCTTAAATGAAAAGTCATCTACTCGAACCGAACTATCTGAAAATCAGTTTTCCAGAAGTCCTAGGAGTCTGATCAGACCCCGAAAAACAGAAAACAAGTGCTCGGTGGGTTTCTTGGTGCTTGATGCTCATCACGGTTCTCATCCTTGATGCGTGTAAGCTTCAAGTGTACAACTCTTTGATGTTTTAGCATCACTTTGATCAAGTTTCAACCATCAACACACAATTAAGAGTAAAAGCTAACATTCTACGAGTTTTGAACATCAAAGTTGTCTCTTTATTGCATAAACACAATAAAGCTTCAACCTTTGTCATTTTGACACAATTTTATGCATCTTCATCATATGAGATGATGGAGACTTGATCTTTATCATCAAAAAAATCACAAAAAGGTTCCAAGTAAGTGATATCTACAATAATAACTTAGATCTCAAGTATTAAGAAAACCCTAAGCTAGAAAGCTTGGAACTTTACAAGATTAATGAGACCATAAGCTAGAAAGCTAAGATCTAAACAAAATAATGAAACCCTAAGCTAGAAAGCTTGGATCTTTGATGTTCTTGAATATCCTTAAAGCAAAAGGCTAGATCTTTAAGTTTCATGAAGATCATAAACACAAGTTTTGATCTTTTTAACAAATTAAAGAGATCATAAGCTAGAAAACTTAGATCCAACAAAGTAATGAAGATTCAAAGCTAGAAAGCTTGAATCTTTCATGTTCTTGAAGGATTCAAATCAAAGTTTGAATCTACAAGATATAACAAGATCAAAAGCTAAAAAGCTTGATCCTTTGATGATGATGATGATGATGATGATGATGATGATGATGTCGTGTACAAGAAGAAGAGAAGAAGAAGAAGAAAATTTAAAACTTACAATTTTTAGAGTGAGAAAGACTAGAGAGAAAATTAGAGAGTAAGTGTGTGTAAAATGTGAATGAGATCAAGTGTAAAATGGATGATAAAGGCTTGTATTTATAGTGTGGTGGTGGTGGTCTTCCAAAACCGTGGGTATATAGGGGGGACAAAGGGGACACCTTTTTGCTTTTTGGTTAGTGGTGGTCTAAAGGTGGTGCTTATTATTGGGATCCCATGCAACATTTATAGTAATGGTGAACAAAAATGCTAGTATGTTGGCTTAACTTAATGGGTTTTTGTCCTACATAATAATGGGTCATAATCTTATTAAAATTGGGCTAATTAAATAGTCCATTAGCTAGAGTAGGGTGGGCTTAAGTCCAACAAGGTAGAAAGTCCAACAAGACTAACTAGTGTGCATTAGTGAATTACTAAGCGTAATTAAGCAACCAATAAACCAAGTAATTGTCATTATAAAATAACAATTAGTATTACGTAGTCATAATATTCCAATTATGACAAAAGTTAATCGTGTACCAAAGTACATAGCTCGTTCTAGACGTCAAGTGACACTAACGGTCATAAAAGCATTCGAGGATCAAGTTAAGTAACCAAGTACTTAATAACACATTTTGGAAAATATAAACGAAAGTAATCAATATGAGTAATGATCCCAGAATATAAACCAACACAGTACGCACAAATATGCAGTTTCGTGAAATTTACAAGCACAAATATAAGTCGCAAAAGTCGGGTCGTTACACTAGGAACATTGGGGACAATGTTCGTTTAAGTGTGGGATGTTGGTATAATCTTTTTATGCTGTATTAAAATAACCTCATTACAATGATTCCTAGTTCTTAAGCCAAATTTCAAAATTTTTAAACAAAAGAAAGCCTTTCCGAAAAAGTAATTTCCAAAACCAAAAACGTTTGTAAATAAAATTACGGCTTAAGTAAGGTCGAAATCTTGTTGGGATGAACCGAATCTCTAATAGAGCATTGCATGACTAGGCATTATTAACCTAAATTGATTATGGTAAGGCACCTAAATAAGACCATATAAACATTCAACTTTAATGCTTCACTATTTTCCGTTGAGAGTGCTGATGTCTGTGCTCAGAATCAGAACTTGCTCTAGATATGCATTTCCAAGTAACGAAATGTGATTTGTGAATAATCAGAAGAGCTAGCCATTTTTCAACATAAACACTTCACACCTTCCACCCACTTCTACCACATCGAACCATCATTCACATCATCTTTACTCTCACCAGAAAAATCCAGAAAATGAGATTCCTTCGGAAACCCGATGTTATAAACTTCTCAAGTATCATGGCAAAGGTCTTGCAAAAAGTTTATCGGCGGAAAGTTTCTCGAGATAAAATTTTCAAAAAATAAATAAATAAAATAAAAAGTAAATAAATATATATATTTTCTAAGTTCTGAGAAAAGGAGCAGAACTTATAAAGAGAAACGTCGAAGAAGAACTTGATCGGAAAACGCCTATCACTCCAAAGGAGAATAGTTCACAAGTGCTTCTCAAAAATACCAGCACTCCTATCTATCTTTCATTTTCGAAACTCAGAATAAAATTCTTTAAAAAGACTATATTACCCTTTTCACACCCCTTAAAACAACTTCATCACCACTCCAAAATTCCTGTTCATCCTTCCAAATTGACAAATGACCTAGAAGCTATGGTTATTACTGTTTTCACATTAGTATCAAGGATTTGAGTCTTTATCAAGCCTATGACGATGGGTACAACATGACTGGCTATGAGTGAATTCATTACTTAGATCTATAGGGAACTCTAAACACTTGTGTGATTTGAGTGACTTGTGAAAGCTGGCCTAGAGATAGTTTCAACCCTAACATAGATGACTTACCTTATTTTTCACTCTTATAATAAAAAGCAAACCGCTTATGCTAATAGAAAGGAAACTCCGAAAAGATTTCTTGAAGATAAAAATGAGAAGTTTGCTTGAGGACAAGCAAAATCTAAGTGTGGGATTTTTGATATCGGCTAAAAAGTCACATTTTCACCCCGGTACTGATGCCCACAAACAATAAAGTACTAAGATTTATCGCCAAAATACTCGCTTTGTCGGTTAAAAAAGAAGATCAAGTAATTACGAAGCCGGTGCAAAAAGAATCAAGAGAATCGGAGCTAAAACGAAGATTCTATAGCGAAAACGGTGAAAGACAAGTTACGACCCCGAAAATCAAGTTACGATCCAAGCAAAAAAGCAAACCAGGGCAGCCATACAGCTTTCCATCCGGCTTGCCATACAGCTTTCCATATGGGAAACGGCCTGCCATGCATCCGGCCAGGACAAACGGTTTGCCAGGCCATACGACTTGCCATACGGCCTGCTAGCCGTATGACAACAAAATCCATTTCTATTTAAAGGGCATTTGTCATCCATTTTTACACACACTTCAATTCACTTCTCTCTCTCTCTCTCTCTCTTTCTACAATATTAGTCATACTTTCAAGGTCTTCGACTATGTGCGGGAAACCTAGTACCCGGAGAAGAACGCCAAAGATTGTATTAGGAGCGGTCTGGAGTTTGAAGTTGTCACTTTTGTATTCGGAACTAGTTTAATCTATTGGTACTTCTATCCTTTGTCTTTATATAATGTCTTCTATCAGTATGATTTATGATATTGTTACCATGATTAGCGAGTAGTTATCTTTAGTGTATGCTATGATGTAGTCAGTTATAATGCCGAAATAATGTTATGGTTTGTGTATGTTGTCGAGATGCTTTCCGATTATGCTTTAAACTCAATCGCTTTTCTAACTAATAGAACGTAGTTATCGGCTCTGTTATTGGAAAGTCGCGAACCCCGATGCAGAGTACACTATTTGTGTCACCCCTTGGTACGAGAAGTCTATCGGATACAACGTAAGTTTGACTGAGGTACACCGATTGTAGTAAGTCCACCGAACCTTGGATTCCGACTGAGGACTCTTTCGTAGTGAAACATCTAACTAGGCCCATAGTACATTGTCGGTCCTAGACCATTCTAGTGTAGTCACCAAGCATATAAACTTTATACGTGCACGCTGAAGCGCAACGGTTGTTGTAAACTGTACCTCTGCTAAGTAAGGCCATGGAACCCGGTAAGTACTGACTAGTACACTTCACCATAACGTGGTCTCAAGCATTACACCCCGTTTGAGGGATTCTTAGTTAATTAAGGAACCATTTGTTTAAACACATAAATGATTGGGCCGTTAGGATAACCGAACGTGGTCATGGAAATCAAACTGACTTGGCCATGGTGTTCTTTAAGGTTGAATTTTTTTTAAGGGCCTAACTATCTTTTGAAACCCAATCATTAACGAAAGCATCGAAACACATCACGTCTCTCAGATTTGGCATACCTTATACTTCATTGTGCTTAAGAAAGTATAGACCTTTGTGGAATGTAAATACGTCACCCAACCGAGTCGCTCAATTGGATGAGATGTTTGAACGTGTATGCATGTAGTCAGACTGCACGGGCATCGGTGGTAAGGGACATTGCTATCTATTTAGAATCTTCAAGCCTAACGCATTAACCAGTGACATGTCTTATGACAAGGGCGTTAGGACCAGTGTAGTGAGTACAAGGTCATTACCTATTCATGAGCCAACATTCCATAATCTCGGCAAAGTAACTGATGAAACCATAGTATGCACTTGTTTTAACCTTATCTGAATTACAAATTATATCGCATTTACTTTATTTTATCTTATAAAGTAGAAAATCCAAAATTAGGTAATATAACACTACTCCTTCACTTTAGGATTATCTTAAGCTTTAGTTATAGGTTCGATTCTACTGATATCTTAAAAATTCGACCCTAGATCATACTTTACTTACTCACCATAATAAGGAGTAGTGTGATTTAGGCCCCGCTAAATATAAATTTAAAACTAGTGCTCCACCTTTCGATAGCTGATTCTGACGCCTTGCGGCCTAACGACACCGCATAAATAAAACCGTCCATTTTATTCATATCAATAACCATGTCTTCCACGTATGCTTTCAAATTTCTACCTATTTGGCTTTTGAAAGCTTCATCAATCACGCGCTGATATGTGGCATATGTGATTTTTAGTCCAAAGGCCATTTTTGTATAGCAATAAATTCCTTGACTTGTGCGAAAGGCTTTTTTATCTTCATCCGCAATTATCATTTGTATCTGATGGTATCCTTTGTATGCGTCCAAAAGGTATTTATACCGGAAACCTGCTAATGACGCAACTTTCCAATCTATTTCTGACAGTGGATAATTATCTTTAGGACATGCCTTGTTGATATCCATGTGTTGGGGGAGAATATGGGTTAATGTGGGATTATGCTTAATGACTATACTAATCTTAACCCATAATAATAAGTGTTTTGATGATGACATATGCACATAACTAGAGGTGATGGTAGACATTGTAGTGACCCGAACTTTTTAATGATTATATATTAATTGAAAACTATATTTGCATGATTAAATGTTTCCAACATGTTAAGCAATCAAACTTGTTAAGACTTGATTATTTGAAATGAGTTTCATGTAGACAATTGACCACCCAAGTTGACCGGTGATTCACGAACGTTAAAACTTGTAAAAACTATATGATGGCATATATATGATTATATATTTAGTTAACATGATATTATGATAAGTAAGTATCTCATTAGGTATTTTAACAATGAGTTATATGCATAAAATTGAGTTTATTGAATTAAGAAACTCGAAACGATATATATAACGATTATCGTTATAACAACGTCTTACTAAATACATATGAATCATATTAAGATATTGATACACTATGTTTAATCATGATAAATGATAAGTAAACATGTCATTAAGTGTATTAACAATGAACTACATATATGTAACGATTTTTCGAAACGAGACATATATGTAACGATTATCGTTGTAACAACATTTAACTGTATATATATCATACTATGATATATTAATATATCATAATATCATGATAATGTAATAATTTAACATCTCTTTAGATATAATAAACAATGGGTTAACAACATTTAACAAGATCGTTAACCTAAAGGTTTCAAAACAACATTTACATGTAATGACTAACGATGATTTAACGACTCAGTTAAAATGTATATACATGTAGTGTTTTAATATGTATTCATACACTTTTGAAAGACTTCAAGACACTTACCAAAATACTTCTACTTAACAAAAATGCTTACAATTACATCCTCGTTCAGTTTCATCAACAATTCTACTCGTATGCACCCGTATTCGTACTCGTACAATACACAGCTTTTAGATGTATGTACTATTGGTATATACACTCCAATGATCAGCTCTTAGCAGCCCATGTGAGTCACCTAACACATGTGGGAACCATCATTTGGAAACTAGCATGAAATATCTCATAAAATTACAAAAACATTTGTACTCATTCATGACTTATTTACATGTAAACAAAATTACACATCCTTTATATCTAATCCATATACCAACGACCAAAAACACCTACAAACACTTTCATTCTTCAATTTTCTTCATCTAATTGATCTCTCCCAAGTTCTATCTTCAAGTTCTAAGTGTTCTTCATAAATTCTATAAGTTCTAGTTTCATAAAATCAAGAATACTTCCAAGTTTGCTAACTTATTTCCAATATTATAAAGTGATCATCCAACCTCAAGAAATCTTTCTTATTTACAGTAAGATATCTTTCTAATACAAGGTAATACTCATATTCAAACTTTGATTCAATTTCTATAACTATAACAATCTTATTTCGAGTGGAAATCTTACTTGAACTTGTTTTCATGTTATGATTCTGCTTCAAGAACTTTCAAGCCATCCAAAGATCCTTTGAAGCTCAAGTTATTTTTTTATCATTTCTAGTAGGTTTACCTACTAAACTTGAGGTAGCAATGATGTTCATAACATCATTCGATTCATATATATAAATTTACCTTATTCGAAGGTTTAAACTTGTAATCACTAGAACATAGTTTAGTTAATTCTAAACTTGTTCGCAAACAAAAGTTAATCCTTCTAACTTGACTTTTGAAATCAACTAAACACATGTTCTATATCTATATGATATGCTAACTTAATGATTTAAAACCTGAAAACACGAAAAAACACCGTAAAACCGGATATACGCCGTCGTAGTAACACCGTAGGCTGTTTTGGGTTTGATAATTAAAAATTATGATAAACTTTGATTTAAAAGTTGTTCTTCTGGGAAAATGATTTTTCTTATGAACATGAAACTATATCCAAAAATCATGGTTAAACTCTAAGTGGAAGTATGTTTTTCAAAATGGTCATCAAGACGTCGTTCTTTCGACTGAAATGACTACCTCTTACAAAAACGACTTGTAACTTATATTTCCGACTATAAACCTATACTTTTTCTGTTTAGATTCATAAAACAGAGTTCAATATGAAACCATAGCAATTTGATTCACTCAAAACGGATTTAAAACGAAGAAGTTATGGGTAAAACAAGATTGGATATTTTTTTGATTGTTTTAGCTACGGAAAATATTGTAACAATTCTATACAAATCATATCCTAGCTAACTTATATTGTATTATACATGTATTCTAATATATTATGTAATCTTGGGATACCATAGACACGTATGCAAATGTTTTGACATATCATATCGATCCATGTATATATATTTTTTGGAACAACCATAGACACTCTATATGCAGTAATGTTTGAGTTAGCTATACAGGGTTGAGGTTGATTCCAAAAATATATATATTTTGAGTTGTGATCTAGCCTGAGACATGTATACACTGGGTCGTGGATTGATTCAAGATAATATATATCGATTTATTTCTGTACATCTAATTGTGGACAACTAGTTGTAGGTTACTAACGAGGACAGCTGACTTAATAAACTTAAAACATAAACGTATTAAAAATGTTGTAAATATATTTTGAACATACTTGATATATATGTACATATTTGTTATAGGTTCGTGAATCGACCAGTGGCCAAGTCTTACTTTCCGACGAAGTAAAAATCTGTGAAAGTGAGTTATAGTCCCACTTTGAAAATCTAATATTTTGGGATGAGAATACATGCAGTTTTATAAATGTTTTACGAAATTGACACAAGTAAATGAAACTACATTATATGGGTGAATGATCGAAGCCGAATATGCCCCTTTTTGCTTGGTAACCTAAGAATTAGTAAACCGATCTACTAATTGACGCGAATCCTAAAGATCGATCTATTGGGCCTAACGAACCCCATCCATGGTTGCGGATGCTTTAGTACTTCGATGTTGTTTTATCATGTCCGATGGATTTTCCGGAATGATAGGGGATATTCTTATATGCATCTTGTTAATGTCGGTTACCAGGTGTTCACCATATGAATGATTTTTATCTCTATGTATGGGATGTATATTGAAATATGAAATCTTGTGGTCTATTATTACAATTTGATAAATATATAGGTTAAACCTATAACTCACCAACATTTTTTTTGACGTTTAAAGCATGTTTATTCTCAGGTGATTATTAAGAGCTTCCGCTGTTGCATGCTAATATGTGGATAAGATTTGGTGTCAGCATGCTTGTATAATATTGTTTAAAACTGCATTCGAGATTTATTTTGTTGTAACATATTAATATTGTAAACCAATATGTATTGGTAGTGTGTAAGTGTGATATTTTTAGATTATCATTTCTGGATAATCTAGGTGGTGTCTTTTTAACCTTGTCGATAAAATAAAGGTTATGGTTTGTTTTAAAAACGAATGCAGTCTTTGAAAAACGTCTCATATAGAGGTCAAAACCTCGCAACGAAATCCATTAATATGGAACGTTTATAATCGATATGAACGGGACATTTCAAACATCTTGACATAAAAACACAAGTTCACTAATCCACACTTACTCTAGCAAAAGACCAAAAACCAAACAAAGCTTAGAATGAAAGATTGGTCACACGGTTTGGTCCACGGCCGACTGCAGGTCAGACCGTGAAACCTTGCACCCTGGATTGTGAAACCAGGAGTGCACGGTCGATCTCACGGTCAACCGTGGGTCGACCGTAAAAATTTTTGTCCGAATTTCCTAAAATTTTAGTTCGACCACTTCGGGCATCTATAATTTATGAAACTTGTTTAAACATGCTTAGAATAATTGCCTCCTTCATACCCAAAGCGCTTTTGGTCACTAGAACACTAATCTTGATTAATCACACCTTAATGACGATTAAGCCTTGATTAAGTGATAACACATAAGTGTTACAGGAAAACATGTACATCTAAAATGTATTTAGACATACTTAGGATGGTCATCAAGTCCCAACCAAGAGTTGCTCTTTCATTGTACATGTGTTGGACATTAATGTATACTTATACATTAATCTTGCAAATGCCACTTTGCAAGTAAAACTTGAAAAGCTTTAGTTCAATGCTATGGTATCATTATATGTTTAATCTTAGATTAATTAGTGATCTCTTGCTAGTCATTACATGAATATTACTTGACTACTTGCTATTAATACATGAGTATTATTTGACTATGTGCTAAATGCTAACTTGCTATCTAGTTACGTAATATGTATATGTATGAACCTTGTCTTGCTATTTGTTACAAGTTGGAAATCCATCAACTTGTATTTGGACTACTTCAATATATGCTTATGCTACTTGGATAATGCTTAATATGTCATAATCTAGTAATCTTAAAAGATAATGAATCATTAACACACATAGGTTTGCTTAAGCCTAAAATCAAGTTTAAGTGATTTACTTGGTATCTTATAACAAGCTTAATTGATATTACTTGCTTAAATTGTTAAGACATCATGAACACACTTAATTAATTCACAAACAAGTTTAAAATTAAATACTAATGTGCTTTGTGATTAGATGGGTTGTTGTCATTAATGATATGTTGACCAACCATTAGGGCTTTAGCAAATGTGTTAATTACAAATAAGAGATTATGACAAAACTGAGATTCCCTCAAATGATTATCATGACGTGTATCCAAGAATATTAGACTTTCCACTTTAAGAATGATAAGTCACTATCTAGGCAATACATCCAAGGTAAATGAACACTTAATGCATATAGTACTTATATAAGATTTGGGTATCTTTTGCAAGTATCAAATGAAGTAAAGATTCCAAATATTAATGTTCAAAATTGATTCAAACGGCTATAAAATGGATAGAAGTTTTGGACTGGACTGCGTACGGTTGACCCACAATCGACCGTGGTCCCAACCACAACAAAGGCTACATTTTCTCTCTTTCCATATAAATAGAAAGACTTGGAGAACTTTGAAGACTTGGACCTCTTGCATGCTTCAACTCAAAATTATTAGAGAATCCCAAGAACATAACTCATATACATGTGTTGTGATTAGCAAAAGAAGTTCTATAATCTCATAGATTATAGAAAGGGTTGTAAACTTACTATCAAATTAATACTTGTCCAAGGTGAAGATAAGTTGATCTAAGTTAGAGGTAATCATTCAAAGGATAGAAGGATTAGGTTTGTTGTCTAAAGAGAATTACTAGGCTTGTAAATCGGATCTCCGCCGGATTTGGAGAAAGGTGCTTAGTGAAGCAAAACTCCCGATTAGTGAATCGGGAAGTGGATTAAGGTGGATTACTTAACATCCACCTGAACAACTATAAATCCTTGTGTTTATGTTCTTTACTTTGTATTCCGCATTAATTCAAACATAAACACAACACACATTGGTTTGAGTTGATTAAAGTGATCAAGGATTGTTCAAATCTTGTTGATCATCAAAAAAGTTTTAAAAACCGTATTAAGTAACTATTCACCCCCTCTAGTTACATACAATTGGTATCAGAGAGGTCGCTCGAACATTTTCTCTAGAAACGTTTTTGATTGAGTAAAAAAACATTTTGTGCAAAAACCCGAGTCAAACATTCTTGGGATCAATTCAAATAATATCTTTCCTTGAAAGATTCGCTAATGAAGCACCAATCCTTGATAGAGAGGATTTCTATGTGTGGAAGATAAGATTTAAAATCTATGTCAAATCAAAGGATTACGACATGTGGAGGATCATCAAGGGAGGAAACCTTGTTCCTCAAGAATCTTCAAACATGGTGAACTCAACATTCCAAAATGATGAAGTAGTAAACAAAGTGCTAAAGCAATTTGATGCTATATCACTACTTCATAGAGATCTTTCGAGTGAAGAAAGGGTTAAAATAATTTCATGTGAAAGTGCAAAGGAATGTTGGGATACAATATGTCCTCAAATTGAAGAAGCGTCAAGTTGCTTGAAGAAGAATGGGTTCAAGGAAGAGCTAACAAGACTTGAATGTCTTGGTGGGAATTGGTTAGATGATCAAGATGGAGATGAAGATGAAGACTTTTGTCTCATGGGTTCAAGATACTCTCCAAGCCAAGATGCTCGTAGTGAAGATGTGGTCGAATCTTGCTTCCAAGAAGAAGAAGGCGAGAACTCAAGCGTTCAAAGCAATGAGGTACATATATTATATCCTTCTAATTATGAAGAATTGCTAGATGAGTACAAAGCGCGGTAAAATTTGAGTATACTAGAAGTTGTGAAAAAGTAAAGTTGTTGGAGAAAGAATTACAAAAGGTTAATTAACTCAACAAAGTTTTAAGTGATGAAAACAATTATTTTAAAAGGTCTTTAAATGACAAAAATTGTTTAAAAGACATAATTGTTTTTAAATCTACTCATAACTCTAGCAAACACAAACAAAGTACTCTAAGTCCAAGGTTAATCATTAGGAAAGTTGAAAACCTAGGAAGGGTAAACAAATCTAGAAATTCAATGGGAGCGATAAGTCAAGGTTGGGTAACCTTAGGATCAATACGAATTAATGATCAAACAAAAACGTATGAGGATTGTGCATTTAAAACCTAATGTGTTTTAAATCAATGTGTCACTATTTCAAACTGCACATCCTCAAAATGATTATAAGAGATACTCAATGTGACTATGCTTAACTTAGGAATGAATGCTTACATGAAAAGATTGCATGCTAGATGTAGGTCAACATACCTTATGTGTATAATATATGTATATATATATATATATATATATATATATATATATATATATATATATATATATATATATATATATATATATATATATACGTGCCTACATACGTGTCATTGATGATGAAACATCGGTTGGATGTGATCATACAATGTTAAGCAAAGAAAACTTGTCCTAAAGTATTCTATAGAATGAAAAAATCGGAAAAACGCGCTCGGCTTGAAGAAACGGTCAAAGTTCACTATCCTAAGCTGCACAGTTGAACCACGGCAGACCGTAGGCTCAACCGCATAAGCTTCACTCTCCACGACCTACCCCACGGTCGATCGCAGTTCAACCACACGGGTCCTGGCAGCTTCTTATTCTATCTTTTAGCCCTCATTTGTCATTCTATTCAAAATCTATTTTCACTCCCTCTTTTCCATGGCTCAAGACCTCAAACCGAACGCTGGAGAATTTGCTCTCACTCATCCCTAATCTTCACTCTCGGTAAGATTAATCCATAAATTCCCTTCATCCAGTTGTGTTAGTATGATGAAATCTTCAAACATTGTTTGAAGAAATCCTAATTGGAAAATTCTACTCAAATTGATGCTAACGATCAAATGTGTTCATGAAAACTTCTAAAACCTTTGAAATCATGACTAACAATGCATCAATTCAGGTTATGAATTTTAGGGTTCATCATACAACTAGATTAGGTTTTCATACGTTCATTGTTCACATGGTTCAAGCACATTGTCACTAATAAAGAGTAATAATGTAGAAATTGGTAATATCAAAACACTTGTGTATTGATAAAAATCAAGCTTGCAAAACACGAACCCATGTGAACATTATGAAAATCACTATTAATCTAAAGGGCAAACGCATTTTCACCAAAAGAGGGTAAGAATGTAAAGAATGTTAACATCAAAACACTAGGTATTGATGATAACCAAGTTTACAAATCATTGTCATGTATGAACGTTGTGAAAATATGCATTCATACATTTGCAAACACATTTCTACCAAGGGTGAGAATGTAAAGGAAATTAACATTAAAACACACTTATGATTGTGTTAACTATGTTTGCAAAACATTGATTACACAATTGAGTCATTTGTACGTTCACTTTGATTTAAAATCGAAGTGCTATTGTATAGGAAATGACGAACATGGGAAAGGGAGTCTACAATCCTCCTTCGAATGTAAGAAGATCGGTGTATAATCGGGAATTCATTAGTACAAGGAAAATTATAGAAGGAAGAATGATCAAAACTGAAGATTTTCCTGAGCCCGTTCATGCATTTACGAATCTGGGTTGGAACGCTTTCCTTAATCTAGAAGGTCCCATATACACCAAATTGATTCTTGAATTCTATGCGAGCTTCGTATTTAAGGAAGGAATGATTACATTCAGAATCAACAAGCGACGATATACTCTAATACTCGAAGACTTTGGAAATATATTGGAAGTTACAACTGACGGAAAACGATTCTTCCACACAGGCCACAGTCTCACTCATCTTCCATCCTTTATATGCTGATTGAGCAATTAAGGAACTGTGTCTAAGGAATGTATCAAAAAGTGAGATACTTGAGTTGGAGTTCTTGGGAGACACTTACGTCAAAAGTATGACATTTAGAACAAAGTGATTGATTACAACATCCACTGCAAACTGTGAAATTACGCAAATGTCCATGCCACTCAAGTTGCTCTTCTCTGGTGCCTGGAAAATGGAGAACATGTTGACATGGCTTATCTCATGGCAACAAGAATGAGCGACATTCCCAAGGATACTTCTAGAGCCCTTCTGCATGGGATGCATCTCAACAAGTTATTTGCTCATTTTAAGATCACCCATAATGATCAACACCCTCCATCTCATCTACCGCTTAGCCGAAGTACAATCACAAAAATGGGGTATGAGTCAGAAGGACATATAGATGATGATGATGATTCTGATGTGATCGAGCAAGTGTATGAAGAAATGGTCAATGCTCGTGTCAATCTGCACAACATATCAGATAGTGATGAGGATGAAATCTTGGAAGAGTCAAGAGACTCATTCTATGGCGTAGACCCTGATTCAAAATTGGAGAGAATTTATTTGAATCAAATCAAGGCTGAAAAATACCAATCCAAGATTAATAAGTTGGTAAAAAAGTCATGAAGGCTATATCATGCCAAAGGACTACTTATATGGAATATTCAAGGCATGCAGGATAAGGGAGCCGAAGACGTAGATAGTAAAATCATGAATTCTATCAATGTAATGACTAATTGTTTTTCTAAAGATTCAATAGTTCATTTTAATACATTGCTTGAATGAATGATTTAAACAAAGACAGAAAGTGTGTGGTCGAGATCACGGTCGACCGTAGTCTGAGCCGCAGACTATCTATCAACGTTTTGTCTTTTTTTTTAGAGAAGAATTTAATGCACAATAAATTCTCAAACAAGGATTTGTGTGCATTCAGTAGGCTGAATCATAATTAACTTCAATGAACATAAACTATCATTCTTAACTATGATTCATTTCCTTAAAAGATTCAATTACTTCAAAAAGAAAAAATGTTTGAAAGACTCTTCTCTTTATAAGGAAGGTACTAACATGAAAGTTCTTCACAATTCTATCCTTCACAATGAATCATTCAAACAAATCTCCTGATAATCACTTTCTAATCGACTTAACATCGCCCGTTTCTGATTCATTCGATAACCTTCCTTTATCCTCTCCTGAAGATGTCAAGAATTTGGTCAACCAAAATAGGCTATTAGTCAGCTCACGACCAATAGCCGAAGGTTGTCAAGTCACAGTTGAACACTTTCCCGAATCTCTCGTCAAAAACTTCGCAACAATCCAATGGGATGCATTCTTAACCCTTAAGGGTCCCGTTCAATCTACCATTGTTCGCGAATTCTATGCCAACTATGAACTTACTCCATTAAATGAAATCAAGTTTCTTTTGTTTCAAAGGGAATACTACGTGACTCTTCAAGAGTTTGGGAAAATAATGCGTGTTCCCTGTGAAGGAGTTGAATTCTTCAATCATAGCCCAAACCTCAATCGTCTTCCCGTGTTTGTATCAAAAGGTGACATCATAAGAACCTTTTGCCAACCTCCCATCAATCACATCTCCATTCAGAGTGAGGGTCTTCAAGTTTATCATATTGCACCTAAATATGACTTGTGGCTCCAAGTCATAAGCAAGAATGCGTTCTGGAAAGCTGAAAGTCTCTTTCAAGTACATGTCAGTGAAGCTGTTCTCCTATGGTGTCTCAAGCACCATATTCCGGTCAATATGGCATTCTTCATGGCATATAGGATGAATGGACTTGCTCATGATGATTCTCTTCCTCTTCCATACGGAGCTCATCTCACCAAGCTCTTCGGGTACTTGAATGTTCAAGCATTACACCTTGATGATCTAACCACCTCTCCAATCAACTATGATTCGGTTAGAACATTCAATGAAGTAACTGAAGATAAAAATACACCAGCATGGAGCACAACCGGGTCTGAAGAAAGCGTGGAAGAATATCAGTTCATCTCCCTAAGATCAACCATTCAGTATGTTGTGCGTCCTCGTCAGAATCGACGAACCCACAAACTACTAAGAAAGTTCTTTGTAAAGTTCACCTGTGGAGGAAGCTCTTCTCATCCCTATGATAGACCCTAAACAACTTCCATGTATCCCTCAT
The DNA here is from genome assembly GCF_046630445.1 of Rutidosis leptorrhynchoides. Lineage (NCBI taxonomy): Eukaryota > Viridiplantae > Streptophyta > Magnoliopsida > Asterales > Asteraceae > Rutidosis > Rutidosis leptorrhynchoides. Next base: position 373,990,185 of record NC_092336.1, read on the forward strand.
GCATATCTCATGTGAGATACTATGCATGTTACTCTCGGGTGTTGTCTTCAATAAGAGTATTTGCTCTCTGTGTGCTCCTTTATTTGTTCCCACCATGATTAGTGTTTATGTGTGTACTTCTCTTTGGGAATGAATAAAATTTGTGTGTTTGGTGTTTTATATGTTGTGGTTGTTGTTAGTCCCAAAACTAGCTAAGGTCGATCGGTTTTGTTAGTGTAAGTGGGTTTAGTTGGTAAGAACAAGTAGTATGAAGATAAGGTTGAGAGAGAGATACTTGCAAGTAATGAAATGTGTAATAACTCAACTAGTTACAATGTGAGTGGGGATGTTGCTTTTATACTAGCAACCTCCCTTTAGTTACAAGGGTGGTAAATACATTCACCATGGTTAAACTCACTAATACAATAATAAGTAAACTACCTATTACATTAGTAACACTAAAACCACATGCCACATAAAATAGTCAATATTCATTGTCAACAATCTCCCCCTTGGCATGAGGTTTTCAACAAAGTGTTAATTGTCAACAATTTTCCCTTTGTTAACAGTCTTCCCCTTGATTATCAACAATTAGTCCTTGGCGTGGGGTTATCAAAAGATGTAACCCTCCCTTGATCATTTTCTTGCAGTTTCTTGTGCAACCTTCTTTTGGGCTTCGATTTCGTTTCGAAGCTATGAAGCTTTTGATGCTATCAGCTTTGAACACGAACTTGCACATAGGATGAACTGATCTAGGAGTGTTTTGATTGATTTATTTTATTCTTCTTCTTTTGTTCGGGCGATGAGGTCTTGATCTTTGACTTTCGACCATCTTTATGAAATGCTGAGAGGGTCTTGAAAGTAGCTTGATATGATCTTGTGTAAACCTCTTTTGCTCCCCCTTAAATGTTGAGTCGTCTTTTTCATGATCGTGATTGGTTTTTTTTACTCGTGTTTCATTCTCCCCGCATAATGAATATGGTGTACCATGTTCAGCACGTGTAGCATGAATATGGCATCCCGTGTTCATCGCAAAATAGTAGAGAGAGCATATATGATTATCGTCAAAGAGGAAACGTATACCTGCTAAGAAGAGACAAAGAGGTTACGGTAAAAGTTTGATCCTCAGGGAAAACAGGATCTTCAGAAATCATTTGTTGGTTTTGTAAAAATCAAGCTAGTTGTTATACTAGACAGGTTTAAATCAGGTCATGCTAGTTGTTACACTAGACAAGTTTTCTGAAACCAAAACTGTTTCCGGATTTGAGGACCTCCCGGTATTGGTAGGTCCAAGTTTAACCTCGGTGGATGTTGAGGATACTGATCATCGAAGCTCCAGTCTGCGTTAGCAAGCTATCCACCTCTATGATTAAAGTATCATTGGTCTTTTGGGCAATTATGCCGCTCTTGGTTATACCAAGCCTTCTAACTATACCTAACACCGCATTGGTGTCGATAGAAATCAATGTAATGTAGGAAGATGTTACATCGCATCCTGATGTCATTGATATGTCATGAGGTGACAAATCTCTTTCAGTTGTTGCACTCTCTAAGGAGTGTGTGTGGTCAGGCTTAAATGCTGACTGATCGTTAAGGTGATAATCCTTTTAGAGGTCTGATAAATCTACCAAGGTAAGCCTAAGCATTGTCATATTGCCTCCCTGTTGAACTAGACAGATCTCCCTCATCAAGATAAGTCTGACTTCTGGACCCTGTTTGATGCTGTTTGACGTTGAGGTCCCACCTTATAAATGCAATAAGGTGTTGATAGAGGATTTCAAGTCGATAAGCAGGGTTCCTATTCAAGGTTTTTCAAAACCCCTTCGGCAGTTCGAGACTCCAAACACTTAATTTGCATCAAGTTGTTGGGTTATTGACATTTGAGGCAGTCATCTAGACACATCCTCCTGTGAGGCAGTCACTAGGACACATCCTCCGTTATTTGATGACTATTTTGTTTGAGGCAGTCATCTAGACACATCCTCTTGAGGCAGTCACCAGGACACATCCTCCGTCATTACTGACATTTGAAACTTTAAACTCCCCTTTGATATTTGCATATTTTATCTTTGGTTTCTCGGGAGAGTTATGTGTGAAAATACGGGTTTTACACTGTTAGTTGTGCAAAAGCTATTTTGATGTTTAACACCACTTTGAAGTGTGTTTAGCACCACTTTGAAGTCATTTTGAAGATCGAGGCCCATAATGAGTGTATGGAACTCATTTTGATTTTAATCCTTTTATCCTCTCCCTCAAAATATGACGTGTCATATTTTGATAAAAACCTTTATTTTCTTAGTCTTTTTCTCCCCCCTCAAAACATGATTTATCTGGAATTAAAACATATTTTGACAATTTGTTTCTCAGAGAATATAGGTTTTGATGAGAAAGATTGGAAGGTAGTTGATATGCTGGCCATTTAAGGTTTTGGAGAAAACCTTCTTTCCAGTGTGGTTCCCATATAGATCTCTATGGGAACCATCATACCCTCCTTTGTTATCCTTCTTTGAAGTGCGGTTCCCATACAGATCTATTATGGGAACCATCATTCCCTCCTTCTCCCCCTAAATTTTTTTTGGCATTTGCACTGAAATATTTTTCAGAGAAAGAATGGAAGACATTTGAGGCGCGAGGCATACACGGATATATGTGCATAAGGTTTTGGAGAAAACCTTCTTTGAAGTGCGGGTCCCATACAGATCTATTATGGGAACCATCATGATCTATATGGGAACCAACATTCCCTCCTTCTCCCCCTAAATTTTTTTTAACGTATCAGACTTTGATAACCGTAATTTCCCACCTTTGTTCATTGCTCCCCCTAGGCACATGCATTGCTCCCCCTAGACACATGCAGTTGTCAAGTTCATCCAGGAGAAGAAACTCAGATGTGTCTTTTTCAACGGATGGTGATTCACCAACAACTTCAGAAGTAGATGTACCAATGGTTATGGATTTGGGCGAAATTGGCTTTGGAGTAATCATAGGATTGGGCGAGGTTGGAGGTAATATAGGTTCAAACAACACATCAGGTCATCCGAGATTGCGAGTGGGACATGCCTGAGAGAACATTCAGGTGTCAGCGAGTTAAGTTTGAGTCTTGAACCATTGTGTCCAAGAACCATTTTGAAGTTAAATCATTTTTGGAAAGTCAAATTTGAATATCATTTATAGGCATTGTCGATCTGACTTATGGACATTGAATTCCACTTGGGTCTGAACACGGTGTATCCTTAGAAAGTTGATTTTTTGGAATCAAGGATGATTGAAAATCTTTTGACATAGCCAGAGAAACAGATCTCGGCTTAAGTTTAAGTAGCTCAGATGAAGAGTACTTAGTTGGTTTTGAAGAAGAAGTGGATCTTGGTGTTGAAAATGGTTTGGTTGTCCACTTCTTATTTGACACTTGTTTTGCCAGATTATTCTTTGAGTGTCTAGAAACAAGGTCAATTTTGGTACACGGGGTATTTATCGAACCTATGGATGATTTATGGGTTTATGTCGAAGCCAACCATATTGATCACGAAGCCCCGTAATCTCCCCATTTTTCCCATAAGTTGTTTCCAGAAACGGACGGTTGATCTTGGTCTGGTAACTGGAGTAAATCCTTTTTTCTTGGGAAATTGGATGCTACGGGCAGGGCAACGTTAAATTCCTTTGGTTTGGGTTGGGTACTTTAGGTTCGTTTGGTTTCGAGGATGTTTTTCTCCGAGTTATTGTTGACTTTGGAGACCGTCGATCTTTTGGTTTGGGTTTAGAGGACCTTTTGGGTGGGGTATCTATGTGAACTTTTGGTTTCATGGGGGATTTCCTCGGTGTCTGTGTAGACTTAGGAGGACCTTGTGTTTTGGTTTTGGAGCCTCCAAGGTCTTTGGTGTTTTACATAAAGCAGTCTTCGAGTACATTGAGGATTTGTACACTATGGGTTTGGGATTGGTCTTCAAAAAAGTCACCTGCTTTTTCATAGTCTTGGGAGTAGACGTTGAAGCATTGGACAACTCAGACTTAGAAACTTGGGAATCAACTGACACATTTGATTTTAGAGTGTCAGTAGAGGTTAGTACGGTCTCAGTACTAGGACAGATCTTGTAAGAACCAGGTTTTGAATCAAAAGTTAATTTCCTACCAATGATGGATCTATTGGGTTCAGAATATATGGTCTTGGTCACGAAGTCCATACTTTCCAGGGAGTCACATTGATCATGCAAGGTCTCATTCTCTTTCTTAAGTAGATTCACATGAACTTTTAACTCCTGAATTTCTAAGATAAGGTCATCAATAGAAGCTACAACAGAGTCTTTAAAGTCATAAGTGGGTTCTACTTTGGGAACAACAGGCATGTTCTCAATTGTTGCTAGAGTTTTCTTGTAGGTCTCACATTTAACCTGCAGATATATGTTTTCTCATTCTAGCTTGTCAACAAATTGAGTAAGGTCAGTCTCAGCATCCCGAGCTCCTAAAGAGATAGGTTATTTCTCGGGTTGTGGTTCTAACTTAACTTCTGGAATCTTGGGTTGAGATTCTAAGAAGTGATCTAGTGATTTGGACCTAGATGATTCTAACCTACGTTCAATAATGTCAAACTTGGCCAAAAGAGAATCACTAAAGTCTTAAATTTAAGCTTTGTGATGTATTCCCTTGGACAAAAGCAGATATGACCGGGGTGTCAAGAGAAATAGCAGAACAATAGCTCAACGAAAACCCAAGCCTTACACCAGTAAGACAAAAGAAAAGGGGTATGGCACCTGACAGAATTGAGTGGCTGAAAACACGAAGCTTAATTTTTTTCCATCGGATAAACCGCTACCGATTTAATTTTCTGACCGACGTATCGCGGGTTAGCGATGATCATGCAACTGTGTAATTGTTCTTCGTCACTGGTTTGGTCATCTTCTTGTTCTATCGTTGAGCAAGTTGCGTCTTGCTTTTCTGACCTTATGGTCCAATACCCAATGGGGTTGGGAAATTGACAAGACCATGAACCGTGAAAGGGATTGCACCTAGATTTTAGAAAGTTATACAACCCAACAATGCATTGTATAGGGAGTCAATCGTACCACGACAAATTCAACCATAGTGCTTCTGACCATATCTTTGTTGTCATCGTCCATTAGTTCTAGCCCTTGCTCAATGACCCCAATTGTCCATGCGGATTCACCAGAAATTCGCACCATTGTGGTTGTAGGTGCAATTAGTTGCGAGCGTATGGATCCAGGTAGTAATCTGAAGCAATGTTCGTACATGATATCGACACCGCAACTAGTGTCCACGTGCATACGTTTTATTATGCACCCGCAACCTTTGATGTGATCCTTAATTGTAATTGATGCATCAGATGGTTCTTGTGTAGTTGCCACAAACAGAATAAGAATGTTCTCCCATTCTTCCGGTACATTCGCTTTTTGACGCTGGTTTTTTCTTCCACTGATTACCATGTTGATATTTCTCACTTTCTTTTCCATTTGGCTCATTTTTCTTTTGCCAAGGATATTCTTTCTTAGTCGTGTCGCCTTCTGGTTGGCAGCTTTCTTCAGATGTTGTAGCCTTCCCTTTTTAAGTTTCGCTACTACTCTTTCAATTAGCTGACGGCGTTGATTATTTTCATGACCAAAATCATCATGGAAATCTCATAATTTTCTTTTGTCCTTTTTTGCGTATTCGGGAAGAGGTGTCGGAGCATCAAAGCTTTTGCATACTAGCTTAGTTGCCAGTATTTCTTTCTGTGTTTTTGTAAGATCTTTGATGAGCGCGTAGTTATCAACGTAATTTCTACCTTTATAACTACCTCTGCCTCCGTTGTTACCATACTTGCGGTATTTATTGTTGTTATAGCTACTGCCTCGCGATGGACCATTGTTATCTTTTGCTGGATCTTGACGACTTTCCTTGATCATGATGTTGATCATCATCATTATTTTTATACGGAAGATTCTTTCCACAATTCTGCGTAATATCTTCTTGAGATCGCATATGATCATGCGCTTCTTTTACTGCTTCCTCAAAAGTTTGTGGAACACGCCTGCGCAATCATTACCATAGAGACAAATATCTTTCTGTGTCAATACAATGTATAAAGCCGGACACTTTTTGACTTTTTGGTAGGTCTGGTATTTTTGCTACCTCTTTAGTGTATCTGTCAATGATTTCGCTCAACGACTCCTTGGGTCTTTGTTTAATATCATGACATTCCACATGCGTTCTTTTAAGTGCTCGCATGTTGTGGAAATTAAACAAGAAGCAAGATCGTAAATCTGCAAAACTTGTGATGCTTTGACGTGGTAAATTATTGAACCACTCTCGTTCAACTCCCTGCAACACTATTGGAAGCATATGACATGCTACCAAATCACCCCAGCTGAGTGTTCTTGTTGTCCCTTCAAATCTCTGCAGAAAATCATCTTGATCTGACAGTCCGTCATAACTTCCCAACGTTAGTGGCAAAACCGATGCCACTGACAAAGGATGATTTGCAATGTGCAGAATGAATTTTTCCGTAGTAGGAACTAGTTCGAGAGATTGTTTCACTTTTTGCCCTTGCATTATTGCGAACCAATTATGCATGAACTCTTGTACTTTTGCTGGCTCATTAAAAGCTTAAGCCAGGTGTGGCGGGGCCATTTGCTGTAATTAAGTTATAAGATTGTTTGAACTGCTGGGTTTAAATGGGTTATACAGCAATTTGATGTTCACTATTAATGGTTGGTTGCGGAGACGCATACATTACTGTTGGTTGTTACGGAGTTACCGTGATGAATGAGCCATCCATATTTCTTAGCCTCATTTTTCTCATCGCTTTCTGAGCGCTTGAGGTTGTAACCCTTTGAATCGAAGTTTCTGTAGTTGTGAGGATTGGCATGGTTCCTACATAGGTAGTATGAGCTTGATACCTAGGAGTAACAGTTCATGTTGGTGATCCAAAACTTAAGTTTGTTGGCCTCACCTCAGGAAATAGTGTGAAGTTATATTCACTTTGAGTAACATGTGGCAAACTTCTGTCGGAACCGATGTCCCAATAACTTTGCGGTCCTCTTGAAATAGATGATTCAGCCAGTATTTTCTGAGCGTTAACTGACCCCAGATACATCCATAGTACTTGCTGGAGGCTTCGCCGTACCCGTAACCGTTGCAACCGATATTTGTGGTGTTTTTGACGTGATTACAGGCGTGTGAAATCCTGAACCTGTTAAAGAATCTCTGCTAGTTTGCGGCGATTTGGAGCCCTTGTTTCCTCCAGCCATTGATAATGAACAAAGATTTTTTTTTTTTTTTGCTGCTAAAAAACCTGAAAGTAACCGATTAATTAAACAAAAAAAAAATTAGAATAAACGCCATATAAAACACATAAATGTAAATTCCTAATGTATTTGTTCTATAATCGGTCACACGGATGGCGCCAATTGATCAAGCATATTTTCTCAGGGTTAGGGTGAACCTATGCTTGAGTGCAACATTAATGAGGTTTAAGGACAAACAATATTCGAACCTCCGACGACAGTTGTGGATAACCCGCACTGGAGCCAGTATGATCCCGGTGGGGTGGCCGATCGTGAGCCCACTAACTACCTATCATACAAGGTTGAGTGGCCCTCAAGACATGAAGGATTCATAGTTCAACGAACTTACTTGAAAGTCTTGAATCGATGAAGATCATACGAATGTAATTCATGCGTGAGAGTATGCTTTTTGTTACGTAGATGTAATGTGTCCCTCTTAGGATTTTCGAGTCATGTATTTACAGGCTATCGATTAGGGTTTAAATAAGATTCTATCCCCCTACGATCGTAATCCATTCCATAAACAACTTACGTTAATTAAAGAAACCGGATAAAAGATTGATCTTATTGTTTTACTTGGTTAGCAAGGTAATTGTTTGACCAAGTCAATAGAGACCGCATCCATTGGTATAGGCGTATTAGGAGCGCGGTTATACCCTGATTTTATTCATAACGTACATAGATAGTTAGCATCTAGTACGGAGGTTAGGACTTGGATGCATATTCCGCATAATCAAGCGCATTAGGAGTGCGGCTCTCCATGTCGATCGATATGAGCTGGATGACATTTTTGAAACCACGGCCTAGGGTAGTTTGCTTCCCCGTCCATGCCACCTCGAGCACCCCAAGACTTCCTCGCAGAGATCCAGTGACTGGCGTTACATTTGTCTTTGCATCCTAAAAAATATATAAGATAATAGTTATTAGTATTGGTTATTAACATATATAAACCATTCAACTCATCATAATTAAACAACCAAAATACAGGTAAATGACATAAATAAATGAAAATGGAAAAATGAAAAATGGGACATCATGACATGTCGTCATAAATATTTGGCCGGAAATATTTTTTTGTTTGCCGCCAAGACAAGAAAGTGAAAAAGACATCCGTAAATTATTACAAGACGACACTCCGACAACATGTCTTCGGGATAGGTTTGGTAAAAAAAGATTAAAATTCTGACAATGAAGTGAATTTGTTGTTGTTTGGTGGTATTTATCCCGTCAACACATGTCGTTGGGAAAGCGTCGTCGAGAATTTTAACTTTTCTTGTAGCGAACAGAATAAAACACAAGTTTTATTTTCATTTGGCGTTTAAAGACAAGTATCCTCACCTTTCTCATTTAGAACGTAAAAGGGATTGCTTTGTGGCAGATAGACTTGTTGACGGTTCTTTTGAATAGGATTGGATTAGAGATATTCATACTACTCGTACATCATCACATCTTGAAAGTTTAGTGGGTAAACTCACTAATGTGAAGGTGATACACGAAAATGATACTTGGTGTTGGAAGGCCTCAAATATATGATGGTAATTTTAAAGTGGGAAATACTAGAAGATACATTGACAATTTGAGTTTGCCTACAGGTCCTCTTGTCACGAGTTGGTCAAACTTTGCTTCGAATGGTGAACATTTTATTTGGAAAGTCGTGTTAGATAGGCTTCCCACTCGTCTCAATTTTTAAGTACGCGTGATGAAAATTGAAGACATAAGATGTGTGATGTGCTCGAATCGTATAGAGGCATTGAGACATGTTTTATTTTCGTGTGATGTCTGTAATAACCCGTCTTTTTCCGTTTATTTATTTACGTCCGTTATTTAATTATAACATCTCCCGTTTACTCTAGCGTATTTAAGATTATTCGTGTGGTTATTTCTCACACCCGACACCAAACTCGAGGGACTAGACTTGTCACTTGACCAAAGCAGTGACTAGGACAACAAGTCAACCATGTGTGGACCTACTCACCACCTCCCTCCCATTTCCCCATTCATTTTCATTTCTTTTTCTTTTCCATTTTCTTTCAATTACTACTTCCATTCTTACATCATTTTCATCTTCTCCACTAAATCATCATCTAAATCCAAACTAGGAAGCTAACAACAAAATAAATTACATATTTGGAATCCTTGCATCTTCCTCTTCAATTCCATACAAATTTCATCTCTAGTGGGTAACTTTTCTAAAACTCTATATTTCTTGTTCTTGGTGTTCTTGACTTATAAAGGTGTTAATTAGTGTCTATGGCTCAAGTCTAACATGAATATGTTATTTGTTTGCTTGTTCTTTTCATTTTTTTGTAACTAGCATGAACTTGAAAAATGACTAGCTAAATCTTGAGTTTTGGTTGTTAGAGTTCATATATTAAATGTGTTACTAGCATCATTAGCTTCAATTTGGTATGTAGGATGACTTAGAAAGACTCCATTAACATGATTGTTGAATTTATGATTTTTGGTTAGGGTTTGATAGAATTTAAAATGAACTCTTGATGCATTAAATGCTTTGTAATGTTGTTGTTAACTGTTTAGTTGCAATGTATGTGTAATTACCTTCGAAACGGTGTATTATATGTGTGTGTTAAGTTCCCGAATCATCATTTGCATTTATGAGCTTGAAACATTAAATGATGAACATTCAATGATCATTCGACGAGGATTTAGTTATTGTAAATGATGGATTTGGTTGATGATTTGTGTTTAGTTGTATTCCTTGTTAAAATACCTTTCCAACGTTATATGGTATGCGTTTTTAGTGTTTTCGGTTCATTAATTGTGTTTGAAAGAAGTTTGGTTCGACACTTGACAAAAATTCAGCATTCAGCAGTCAGCACCTGGAATTCAGGATCTCACGATCGCGAGCCCTGGTGTGCACAAAATCTCGCAATCACGAGAATACCTGTCATACCCCGTCCAAAATCTTCCTGAACGAATACAATAACATCTGATACCATTGCGATGAACGGACCTCTACATGCCATGAACGACTCCAAGTAATGTCTCTTAAATGAGCAAATGCACAGCGGAAGATTTCTTTCGTACCTGAGAATAAACATGCTTTAAAATGTCAACCAAAAGGTTGATGAGTTCATAGGTTTATCATAAAACAATAAAATTCATCATTTTGATAGACCACAAGATTTAAATGCTGCATGGTACAAATGGGCCCGAATCCTATACTCACCTGTAATGTACATGCGATATCTTTTAAATACAGTACACATTTCTCGTGTACGAAATTCATTTTTCATAAATCATAGTAACCATACACATATTCCGTGCACAAAAATAACATACACATAACCTGTGTATAAAATCATTCTCTCGATACATAACATTCACTTTTCATTGCTTTCATAGCTTGGCTTGGTAACCGACCTTAACATATAATGTGCATAATAATATTCCCAAAATAGAACATCTCGTCTGTATAATAATCATATAAACTTTGAAGTACTAAACACCACGCCCACTAGCCTTTCCGTCTAGTGAACATTCTGGGTGGGGGTGTTAAACCCGGTAGCTACCTTTAGGATTCGTGTCAATTAGGCGTGCACTAATTCTCAAAATTAGTGATGTTCCCTAATTCTTAGGTTACCAAGCAATAATAATCAGGGGAAAATATTAATATCAATTGTGGCAATTATCACGTCCACATAAATCAATGGTGGCAATTACCACGTCCACATAATTCATTTGAGGAATGTTTTGCTTGTGTCTATCTCGTCAAACATTTATAAAAGCATTTCATGTATTCGCAGTTCAAAATGTATTTCAAAAGCATTTAATAAAGTAGTTGTAAAAGTAGCGCATGTATTCTCAGTCCCAAAAATGTAAAGAGTAAAAGGGAATCAAATGAACTCACAATACGATATTTTGTAGTAAAATATGCATACGACTGAACTGAACAATGCAGGATTGGCCTCGGATTCACGAACCTATATTCATTTATGTATATTAACATATGTAATGGTAATCGAACAAAATTATTATCAGTGATATATCTGTTATTTTAATGATTTATGTGTTCTATTAATAGTTATATATATTTATTGTATATATCTTGCTTATTATAAAAATAGAGTTAGGTTATATGTGTTATATATATATTTTCATGTAACTAATATTTATTTGATAAAATAATACTGATAATTGAAATGTTGTAATATCTTTATAATGATAATAATAGCAATAACTAATAATCAAATTTTTTTTTTAAATGGTAATGATAATAGTAATAATGGTAATTTTTATAAAAATAATATTAACAATAATAATGATAATAATAATATTAATGATAAAACTAATAATAATAATAATAATAATAATAATAATAATAATAATAATAATAATAATAATAATAATAATAATAATAATAATAAGGAAATAATAAAAAGAAAATAACTACCTCAAAGCTTTTCTAACAAAAAGAAGGCCTCAGACCGGGCTCGAACCCGAGACCTCTCACTTAATCACACAGCTCCCTAACCACTGTACCATTCAATGTTTTTCTATCATAATACGGATCTTATTTCCTTTTATCATGTAACCGTTTTTCTTCTTTATTAAATCATGTATCATTTTTCGGAAACAATACATAATTAGTGGACTTCGGCCCAAGTATCATCAAGAGTCCAAGTAATCAAAATCGACCCAACAAAAGAAAGCTAAAGATCTCGGCCCAAGTACCAAAAACCCTTAGTCCATAAACCATGTCAATATACAGTAAAAACGAAGTGATGTGCGTACGTGTTTCATTTATTTTGAAGAAATTGACATACAAATTTAGGATCAATGCATGTCTCCATCGTGACCAACATGATCCCCACTATCTTCTCCTTTTTATTTTATTATTATTATTATTATTATTTTTTAAATATAACCGAATAACATGGAGAAAATATCAAAATGTCTGCCACTTAATCTTTCCTTTTGTATTGCGATAAATTGGGAACATATGGCAGTCAATCAATCACTTTCGGTGCATTATCATTATTAATCACTCGCTTATTCTTTATTAACTTTACATTGATTTGAGTTTGTGGTATTTCTATCGAGATAGTAGTTGATGACAGCGAGATTTCATGATAGGACTCGATTGTTAACAGGTGTCTGTAGCATTTTAGGATTTTAAAATAGAAAAGGCGATTAGTGGGGATGATCTGGAGTGGCTAAAAAGGTACCGGGTTTCTAATATTTAAGCCAAAAAAAAATTTGTTAAGTAACGTATTATAGAGAGAGAGAAAGAGAGGTAGTGTGTGGTTGTTTTAGGTTTCGGACAGAAACAGGTAGCAACTAGTAGTGGGTTCACAATGGCTCCTGTTTGTTGGGACTCCGTTGATGGTTTTAAATGGAAAAATATGGCGAGTTGAAGGAATGGGAAAAGAGAGAGAGAAGAGAGAGAGAGAGATATATATATAGAGAGAGAGTGATGGTTCTGTGATTTTACGGTGGTGTTATGGATTGTTCTTCGTGGAGGAAACAAGAAAAGTATTTGGCTTGAGATTGGTTTGAATCAAAAGTAAGATGGGATCGAAAGCAGGTACGTTTATGTTGTTGTTTTGGTTTTTCGAATACAAATAACTAGTGGCATTTGTTGATAAAGATTCGATGATAGTGTTGGTGAATGGTTCTAATTAAAAGATGAGATCAAGAGGTGGTTGATGGTGCTCTTAGTTAATAAATAGAAACGAAAGATAGATGATTACATACGTGAGTATATATATATATATATATATATATATATATATATATATATATATATATATATATATATATATATATATATATATATATATATATATATCAAGCTATTGATGGTTTGAGCATGGGCGTATGAGTGATGGAAAACATAATAGCGATAACACCCATGTGGGTTTTAAAGAATGAAAAGAAGAAGATCAAATGGTGTCTTCGATTACAAGTATTATGAAATGATCGATTGTTTTGTAGCTTAACAAACTCGACAAGAATCATTCGCTCAGTACCGAAATATTTTAGAAAATTAAAAAGGGAAGTTGATAGCTAACAGAATTTGGATGCGTTCAGTCATTGGATCCTTGATTGTACGAATTTTGTAAATCAGATATAGTATGATAGTTATGTGTAACAATATCGTGATGATAATTGATCAATTTGTTTTGTTGTAGTCGACTAGAATCTTTTGAATTTGACAGAAATAATAAACAATAACAGAGATAAAGGTTGACACCGATTGCTAACAAACTTCATTGTGTATCTGTGATTTCATTCACTTTATGACTAATTCAGGGACAGAAACAAGAATCTTCTACAGAAGGATAGTTACGTGAAACAGATTGAGATTTAAATTCGTTTATAAAATTTTACATAAATAATATTAATAATTAATAATTATGTTAATGATAATTAAAATACTAATAATAATAACAATAATAATAATAAAAATAATAATAATAATAATAATAATAATAATAATAATAATAATAATAATAATAATATTATTGATAATAATAATAATAACTTAAGGATAATGATACAAGTAAATAAAAAATATGAAAATAGTTATTTTAAATAAAAATGATTTTTAGTATTAATAATAATAATAATAATTATTACTAAAATTATAGTTTTAGTCATTCCTATAATAGTATTTATATTTAACATCATTGTTTTGATAATCATAACCCTTTAATTATAATTATAACAATTATAATAATAATAATAATAATAATAATTACACTAATATTGATTTTATTAGTTGTAGTAATACTGAAAGTAATAATAATATTATTAATACATATATACTTTCACTTGTATGTAATTACTTCTATTTATTAATTATATCATATTATATAATATCATATAATATTATTAATAATAATAATATAACAATTTATACTTATCAAATTTTATATATATATATATATATATATATTTAATATTAATATTAATATTACAAATATTAATATTAACAATAATGATAATGAAAGTAATGATAATAATATTAACATAATAATTATATTCAAACTTGTAACTAAATTTAATATAATACAATGTATTTACTATATCATGTTTACCAATTATATAATATTTTGAAATTTTAATATTTATTAATTACAATATATATATTATTACTTATGTATAGAATTTATTTATATTTTATATTATATTCATTTCAATAGTAATTTAATTATTATGTATTTTATTTTACATTTTTAATTCTAATTGATTTAAAGTGTATTCTTTTTATTCGAAATATTATATATATATATATATATATATATATATATATATATATATATATATATATATATATATATATATATATATATATATTTAGTTACACACAATTGTTCGTGAATCGTCGGGCGTAGCCAATGGTTAACTGAACCTATGTAAATAGTTCAAAAATTTGGAGACTCAACATTACAGACTTTGCTTATCTTGTCGAAATCATATAAAGATTTAAGTTTAAATTTGGTCGGAAATTTTCGGGTCGTCACAGTACCTACCAGTAAGAAATTTCGTTCCGAAATTTGAGTGAGGTCGTCATGGCTAACAATAAAAATGTTTTTATGACGAATATGAGTTGATAAATAGGGTTTTATCATTATTGATAAATATAGATAAAACGATTTGATTATGTGAAGCGTATGAGTGAAGCTGTCACAAAAGATTGAGATATAGATTTAACTTTTGACATAGTCACGGTGGATTTCCGGAATTTAAGGAATGAAAATCTTCGAATTCTATATAAGATTTGATTCTTTGGTAATTAAGGAAATTTAGGATCCTCTCTAATTAAATGCGGTAATCTGCCTCGATTGCTATGTCTGATATTTCACTATAAATTCACCTTCTTTGTTTCCTTATTGTCATCACTCTCATCCTACTTCAAGTCAAACGAATAATGGTCCAGAATTCGTAGGCATGAAGTTTCGAATGAATATAACTAAGATTCAAGCAGAAAGGAAAAGGTAATAGAACAATTTGATTTTTAAATTACCAGAATCATGGAAGATGGAACTATCAAGAATATATTTTCTTGATATGTTCGGAGGTTAAGTAGAATGAAAGAGTTATGTAACATGGCACATGATGATGGTATGATTTACTGTGAACCATCATTACATTTTATTAGAAACTCAGCATGACTTACTATAATATAATCACGTTGGTCAAGTGTCATTATATTATACTAACTCATGCTCAACTTCTTAACACTTCTTCAGAATTCATTCGTAATTTATATTTAGATTTTACAGAAGTTTCCAATATAATGGAATACAGAAAGCACGAAGAGGTATATAATTTCAGACGAGAGTATTTATGAAAATATCCTCAGAAATATCGAAGATATTTATGATGATATTTTGTAATTTCTAAGTTCGAAGGTTGATGAAGAAAAATTTTCCGCAATATTCTAACATGACTTCGGAGCAAGGTATTCGTTGAAGGTTTCATCGGATCCGAAATTACCTGGATTCTTTGTATATATGTTATAGTCCTTGTATTTTACCTTGGTCTCCTTCAAGGTTAGCTCAATCCGTTTTTCAGTACCAAATTTTCTATCGAGCGTTCCTAACACTCCATTCTTTATCATCAAACTCTTGGCCATTTAGACCATCTATAAATTTTGTTATTTCCTCTGCATTTAATGCCACCATATCTGAATTATCGGCTATCAATCCGAGGTGGTTTCAAGAGAATTGTGTTTTTAGATGATTAAACGCCGATTTCTGGTAATTGGCATGGCAATTCTCGTTACAAGGTGCGGATGAGTTCATGATAAGACTTCAATAGATAAATATAGTGATTTGTCGGAGAGATTTAAGCCACGGAGCAACGAAGTTGCTGGTGATGTGGTGGAATATAAAAGGTTCTCCGATAACAATAAAAGAGCACGCATATATATCAAGGTTATAATAAGGTTGTTTCGAATGAAAATTCGAAGTTGACTTGTTGGAGCTGTGACAAAATTGGCTAATTTGAAAAGGGATTGCAACGTTATTTTTTTTTGGTAATAACAACTCCCAAAGAGTTAGCACAGATACGTTTTAAACATTTACTCAGGTTCCGAGTGTTTTCAGGTGCATAACTATATGCATCAATCTTTTCTTCCGTAGATGAAGTGCGGTTGGTTCATCCCTTCGATTGAAGTGTTTTCAAGAATTATGAAATGTTTGAACGCAGATTGGAATCGTCAAGATACAAATGAGGTTTAAGATGAAATCAAGTGGCAGACTTGAAGAATTGTTTAGTTTCATATGTTATAATCAATATTTTAATTCATTTTAATTGTCCAATGTTTTCTTCATTATGCCACTTGTTGGATTCTGATAAGTCAAAATCCAAATATAAAATCGAATAAAAATGGTTATTCTGTGGTGAACGGATTCGTATATCTGTGGATGTAAGTAGGATAGTAATTGACTGTTGAATCATATTCGAAGAATGTACAGTGTAACTTATTAATGTGAAACTAAATATTCCTCGGGTGTTACCTACCCGTTAAAATATTTTCACCATTAACAGTTTGTACAAAAGAAGTTTTAATTACAACCTTTATGAAAACATATATACATATATATTTTCTTTAGATGTAATCATGGGTTTAATGAGTTAATATGATATTAAACTCATATGAATTTCGATTTGAGCTAGAATAAGTAATCTCTAAAACTATTAGGAACCACATATTTTTCACAGAATATTTCTTCAATGATGTTATGGATCAATACTTCATCGTTCATTGTTGTTGGTACTCTTTGGTATCTATGGTGCGTATGATGTTGATGTTCGAGATACAGATTGTAATGTTGAGGTATGGGATGCGGATATTGCTGTTGTTGGTGGTGATGGTACTGTCGATGTTGCTGATGGTGGTACTGTTGGTGCCAGTGATGTTGCTGAAGCTGGTACTTTTTGCACCATATATATATATATATATATATATATATATATATATATATATATATATATATATATATATATATATATATATATATATATATATATATATATATATATATATATATTTTCTCAAGGCTACAATTCGGGTGCAAAGTTCGTTGACTTTTTCCATTATTCTGGGATGATTATCGGTCAGAACTAGCGGATGAATAAGATTTAGAATTTGAGATAGTATATAATCGTGACGAGATATTCTGGAAATGATAGAGAAAATGGTATTACGAACAGGTTCGCCGGTAAGTGCTTCAGGTTCTTTGCCAATAGGGCAACATGGTTGGTGGGAGGGATCACTTCTTCTCACCTCCATTGATTAAGTCGACTACGAAGCCATCCTCAATTCATCCAGAATTGATGATGGCTGATTGGTTGATCCATTCCGGTTACACTGCATTCGGAGCTCGAGTGGAAATCCATATCGGAATGGTTGTCGGAATTCGAGGAACTTGAACTGGTTGCAGAATTCATCTTACACGGTTATATAAAGGATTTTTGATATGAAATGATTTTCGGATATCGGATGATATTCTAATTACATAGAATACCTGTATATAGTACAGAAGATCCCGTTGTTTACGGAGGGAATTTAAGAAATGTGTCAGACAAAGTTTAATGTGATGGAATATGAATTTGTCTGTACACCATCTATGCAATAATTGCAATAAGACGTGTCGAGACTAAAAATGAAAGGTAGATATTTTTTCGACAAAGAATGATAAGAAAAACTTTTAACATGCAGACCAGGTTCAAGTCTAGACTCATTAATTATTCTAACAACTACTAGGTCGAAGTCCAGACTTATTAATGCATCCTAACGACTATCTGTTAGACACACTAATGCAAGACCTGGTTTGCTAAGACCACCGCTCTGATACCACATGTCATACCCCGTCCAAAATCTTCCTGAACGAATACAATAACATCTGATACCATTGCGATGAACGGACCTCTACATGCCATGAACGACTCCAAGTAATGTCTCTTAAATGAGCAAATGCACAGCGGAAGATTTCTTTCGTATCTGAGAATAAACATGCTTTAAAGTGTCAACCAAAAGGTTGGTGAGTTCATAGGTTTATCATAAAACAATAAAATTCATCATTTTGATAGACCACAAGATTTAAATGCTGCATGGTACAAATGGGCCCGAATCCTATACCCACCTGTAATGTACATGCGATATCTTTTAAATACAGTACACATTTCTCGTGTATGAAATTCATTTTTCATAAATCATAGTAACTGATAATGCTAAAAATGAATATATATTTCATAGCATTATCCCTCAAGAAAGACAAGCTTTTAGTTGCAATTGTTCTATTTACAAGTGATATTCATTTAAATAATAAAAGGTGAAGACAAAAGATAGATTCGACGATTTGAAGACGCAAACGACCAAAAAGCTAAAAAGTACAAAGTACAATCTAAGTGGTTCAAATTATTGATGAGAAACGTCTCAAAATTACAAGAGTACAAGACGCAAAATGCAAAGTACAAGATATTAAATTGTACGCAAGGACGTTCGAAAATCCGGAACCGGGACCAGAGTCAACTCTCAACGCTCGACGCAACGAACTAAAAATTACAAGTCAACTATGCACATGAATATAATATAATATATAATTAATTCTTAAAATTATATATATATTATATTATATATTAAAACCGTCAGCAAACTAGCAAACAAGCACATGTGAACTGATCTAGCTGGCCATGCGATCGCATGGCCAGGATGCCTATATTTCATGCGATCGCATGGCCCCAAATTTTGGGTCAGGTCCTATAAATTTCGCAGTTTTGGTCGAATTTCATACATCTTTTTCTCTTCTCTATCTCTCAACGTAATATATATATATATATATATATATATATATATATATATATATATATATATATATATATATATATATATATATATATATATATATATATATATATATTATAATTTTAATTTTAATTTTAATTTTAATAATAAGGGTATGTTAGCGAATGTTGTAAGTGTGTAAGTCAAAATTCTGTTCGTGTAACGCTACGCTATCATTAATTATTGTAAGTTATGTTCAACCTTTTTAAATTAATGTCTCGTAGCTAAGTTATTATTATGCTTATTTAAATTGAAGTAATCATGATGTTTGGCTAAATATTAAAGACGGGGTATTTGGGCTTTGTACCATAATTGGGGTTTGGACAAAAGAGCGACACTTGTGGAAATTAGACTATGGGCTATTAATTGGCTTTATATTTGTTTAATTAAATGATAGTTTGTTAATTTAATATAAAGATTTACAATTGGACGTACCTATAAATAACCACATACACTCGATCGGACACAATGGGCGGGATATTTGTAAGTACTAATAATCGTTCATTTAACCGGACACGGGAATGGATTAATAGTCAATAGACTTATTAAAACAGGGGTGAATTATATACAAGGAAAATTGGTGTATTATAGTTTAAGTCCCCAATTAGTTGAAATATTTGACTTCGGATATAAGAATAATTTGACGAGGACACTCGCACTTTATATTTATGACTGATGGACTGTTATGGACAAAAACCAGATGGACATATTGAATAATCCAGGACAAAGGACAATTAACCCATGGTAATAAACTAAAATCAACACATCCAACATCATGATTACGGAAGTTTAAATAAGCATAATTCCTTTATTTCATATTTAATTGCACTTTTAATTATCGCACTTTAATTTATTGTCATTTTAATTATCGTACTTTTTAATAATCGCAATTTTATTTATCGCCATTTTATTTATCGCACTTTTATTTATCGCAATTTCATTATCGTTATTTATTTTACGCTTAAAATTAAGTTATATTTATTTTTAATATTTTACATTAGGTTTTAACTGCAACTTAAGTTTTAAAATCGACAAACCGGTCATTAAACGGTAAAACCCCCCTTTTATAATAATAAAACTACTTATTTTTATATATATATATATTTATATACAAATATAGTTTTTAAAAATATAGCGTTAAACTTGGCTAGCTCCCTGTGGAACGATTAGGTACACTGCCTATAAGTGTTGTAGCAAGGTTTAGGTATATCCACTCTATAAATAAATAAATAACTTGTGTAAAAATGTATCGTATTTAATAGTATTTCGTAATAAATATATAACTATTTCGTATACACCTCTACGCACATCAAGTATTTTTGGCGCCGCTGCCGGGGACTGCCTAAACGCCGGAAACGAAACGCTATAAAAAAGATTTTTATTAAGTCTTAGTTTACTTTTATAAAAATACGCTTTTGTAAAAATACTTTTTAAAAAAAAATACAAAAATATAAAAAGAAAAACAAAATATATATATTTTTAAGAATTGTTCAAAATATATAAATTATAAATATTTCTATTTCTATTTTTAGTTTGTAAAAATATAAGTTTTTATTTAATTTATATAAATATTTTATATAAATATAAAACAGAAAAAAAATAAGTAAAAGAATCGGGCCACAATACTGTAGCGGCCCAATTTCTGGCCTGGATCCATGAACCATGCGACCGCATGGAATTAACAAGGAAACCTCATGCGATTGCATGAGGTAACCTGACACGCCCTACTGAACCTGGTACAGCAATAATTACGGAGTATTACTTATTATTATTATTAATTAAAACCCTAATTAGGGTTAGTTATTTAATTAATTAATTTTAGTTTTATTATTTTTGTATTTTTAGTTTTAATTTAGTTTTATTAAATTTATAAACTTAATACTTTTATAAAATAATAATATAAAAATAATATTTTTATAAAATTGTAATTTTATCACTTTTTATATCTTTTTATTTTTGTATCTTTTGTATCTTTTTAATTGGTTTAATTCGTAATTTATATGTTTTTCGCTCGTAATTAGTTTTTAATTTAGTATTTGTCATAGTTATTTTTATTTCTAGATTTTTAGGATTTGCCGTAAAATCCCTTAAGTGCTTTTTCTTTAGACTAAGATTTAAGTGCTTTAAAATTTTGCGACGCCATTTTATAAATTTTAGTACTTTTTAAGTTATTGTCGTTTTGGATATAGAATTCCTTTTAAGCTTTAATAATTTTAGACGCAATTTTTTTTATAATACTTTCGACGTTTTCTGACGCGCTCTTTTTCTTTCTTATTTCACGACGCTCTAGTTTTTAGGACATAGAATTTTCTATTTCTTCTCTAAAATTTCTTTAAACTTCGACGAAAAATTATTTTAAGTGGTTAAATTGATAGACATCCAAAATTTTCTGGTTCGTAGTAATAGTTGGATTTGTTAGTGGCGAGTTGTGGGCTTCCGATTTAAAGGGTCCTGGCTACCTGCTGCATCTATTGGCTATTCGAAACGTGGGCAAAATCAGAAAAGTCTATTAATTTGATAACTTATATAATTTTCAACTTTTATAACTAATAGGATATTCAGTGAATGCACCGAGCAAAACGTTCACCACGTTTTATACGTTCACACCTGTAACTCGATCAAGACATCTAGCCAATGTTGTCGCCGTTGATTTTTCTTTAGAATCGTCATCAAGTCGACCAAGTACTCCAATTCAAATTTACGATAATCCATTTTTTGAACCCGACCTCACAATTGAGAATCCGGAGGATATTCAGGGACAATTCAGAGATTCTAAACCACTAATCTTTCCTCCGGAACCACGAATCATTCAAACAGAGATTGTCGAGGAACAAACCATTAAATCAGAATCCTCTAATGATTCAGATTCAACAAATTCAATTATGGAAAATCTGGAACCTCTAAGTATGGAAGATCGAATGAGAGCTAAACGCACTGGCCAAGGTCATGCAATTACTCAACCTGACATTAATGCGCCAGATTATGAAATCAAAGGACAAATCCTACACATGGTAACTAATCAATGCTAATTTAGTGGTGCGCCGAAGGAAGATCTAAACGAACATCTTCGTACATTTAATAGGATCTGTACTCTATTTAAAATAAGAGAAGTGGAGGATGAACAAATATATCTCATGTTATTTCCCTGGACTTTAAAGGGAGAAGCCAAAGATTGGTTAGAATCGTTACCTGAAGGGGCGATTGATACATGGGATGTTTTAGTTGAAAAATTTCTTAAACAATTCTTTCCAGCATCTAAAGCCGTGAGACTTCACCGAAAAATTGTTACGTTCACACAAAAGCCAAATGAAACTCTATATGAAGCGTGGACAAGATTTGGAAAGTTATTGAGAGGATGTCTGCAACATAGTTTAGACACTTATCAAATAGTACAAATATTCTACCAAGGATGCGACATCACTACAAGAAAAGACATAGATATAGCAGCCGGTGGTTCCATTATGAAGAAAACCGCAACTGAAGCTTACAAAATTATTGATAACACTGCTTCCCACTCGCATGTGTGGCATCAAGAAAAAGATATCGTTAGATCATCTAAAGCGGCTAGAGCCGATTCTAACCATGACTTCGATTCCATTTCTGCAAAGATAGATGCTGTCGAGAGACGAATGGAAAAGATGACTAAAGATATTCACTCAATACGAATTAGTTGTGAGCAGTGTGGAGGACCACATTTGACAAAAGATTATCTCAGTATTGAACAAACAATGGAACAAAGAGAGAATGTTTCATACATGAACCAAAGGCCTGGAAATAATTATCAGAATAATTATCAACCGCCAAGACCAATCTACAATCAAAACCAGAATTATAACTGAAATGTTCCATACAACAACCAACAAGGTCTTAGTAATCAACAAGTATCTAACAATACTTACAATCAGCAAAGACCTATTTTTCCAATTAAACCACCACAAACCGATGATAAAAAGCCAAACTTAGAAGATATGATATCGAAGCTAGTTGAATCTCAAACTCAATTTTTCACATCTCAGAAACAAACCAATAAACAAAATGCTCAAGCATTTAGAAATCAACAAGCTTCTATTCAAAATCTGGAACAAGAAGTAAGTAACCTAGCAAGGTTGATAGGTGAAAGAAAACCAGAAAGTCTACCTAGCGATACAAATGCTAACCCCCGGAATGAAACAGCTAAAGTCATTACCACGAGAAGTGGTATTACACTTAAACCACCTGAAATACCTATAATTTCTGATGACTCTATTCCTACTCCACAAGAACCACAACCTGAACAAGATAAGGAAACAGAACCGGTAGTTGAAAAGGTTAATGAAGATAACACAGTTAAGGCTAAACCTTATGTTAAACCATACCAACCACCACTTCCTTACCCGAGTAAAATGAGAAAAGAAAGACTTGAAGCCGAGCAATCCAAATTCTTGGATATGTTTAAACAAATAAATGTCAATCTTCCTTTCATTGATGTAATTTCAGGGATGCCAAGATATGCTAAATTCTTGAAAGATCTAATCATAAATAGAAAGAAAATGGAAGAACTCTCGGCTGTTACAATGAATGCTAATTGTTCTGCAGTGCTGTTGAATAAGATACCAGAAAAATTATCAGATCCAGGAAGTTTCACTATTCCATGTTTTCTGGGTAGTCTTAGTTCAATAGAAGCATTGGCAGACTTAGGTGCTAGTATAAATCTAATGCCGTATTCACTATACGCTAAACTAGACCTTGGAGAATTAAAACCAACATGAATAAGCATACAACTAGCCGATCGATCAGTAAAATATCCTAGAGGGATAATGGAGAACATGCTAGTTAAAGTTGGTACTTTAGTATTTCCAGTAGATTTTGTTATTCTGGATATGAAAGAAGATTCTCGAGTTCCTCTCATATTAGGAAGACCATTCTTAAACGCGGCTAAAGCAATAATAGACGTGTTCAGTAAGAAACTGACCCTAAGTATAGAGGACGAGAGTGTTACCTTTTCTGTTGATAGAGCCATGCAACAACCACAATCTGCAGATGATACATGTTATTATATTCAAACTATAGATTCACATGCAGAATTGTTAGAAGAATTTCCAGAATTACAAGGAACAGGAGAATGTTCTTTAGGAGAAGGAACTGAACCAATTGATGAAGCTGAAATGTTAGCTACACTCATGGCTAATGGATATGAACCAACAACAGAAGAAATTCAAATGCTAAAAGAGGAAGACAGATATCGATACAAATCATCGATAGAAGAACCACCAACATTAAAGTTAAAGCCACTTCCAAACCATTTGAAATATGCTTATTTACATGGTGAAACTGAATTACCTGTAATAATATCGTCTTCTCTTACGGAAAATGAAAAATCTCAACTCATTTCTGTGCTAAAAGCTCATAAACCAGCTATTGCATGGAAGATTCATGACATTAAAGGAATAAGTCCTTCGTATTGCACACATAAAATCATTATGGAAGAAGGTCATAAAACGTATGAGCAACGCCAACGAAGACTAAATCCTAATATGCAAGATGTTGTTAAGAAATAAATTATTATACTGCTAGATGCAGGTTTAATTTATCCAATTTCTGATAGTCCATGGGTAAGCCCAGTTCAATGCATACCTAATAAGGGTGACATGACTGTCATCACAAATGAGAAAAATGAGCTTATTCCTACTAGGACTGTAACAGGATGGCGTGTTTGTATTGATTATAGAAAATTAAATGACGCCACCAGAAAAGATCACTTTCCCTTACCTTTCATTGATCAAATGTTGGAAAGATTAGCTGGAAATAGTTACTATTGTTTTCTTGACGGTTTTTTCGAATACTTTCAAATTCCAATAGCACCCGAAGATCAAGAGAAAACCACATTCATGTTGAGGTGTAGGCTTCTTTAATCGGCAGATTACTTGATGACCAAGTTAGGGTTTGGCCAGCCCTAATTTGTTTGGGCCGATTTTAGGGTTACTTAGATTAGGGTTTTGCTTAATCCTTTTCTATAAATACTCTCTCATTGTACTTGTAAATCATCACCTCCAAATTAATAATACTCTCTAGTTCCAAAGTGGATGTAGGTTTCACATCGAAACTGAACCACTATAATTCTCGTGTCTTTATTATTTTCTGTGTTTTATTTTTCGGCTATTGTGTGTGTGAGATTATTTTCGCAAGTTATCTCCTAACAACTGGTATCTAGAGCCAAGGTTCTAAACACTAGCCGATTGCATCCGATTGCATCAGGTCTGTTGCTGCTATTACAAACCGAGTCTGCTGCTGCTGCTGTTACAGATCAGTTCGATCTGCCGCTGCTTTTTTTTAATCTAGGTTAAACCCTAGCCGTTAATTATAGCAGCCCTAACAGCTGATCCAGACCTGCTGTTCTTTTTTTTTAGTTCTAACAGCCGCTGCTCAAGAACCATAGCTGATTACAGCCGTTTACAAGTCAAACCCTAGCCGTCACCAACAGCTGCTGCTGTTACGATTAAGCCCCCTGCAGCAGATCACGGCTGCCGCCATTTTTTTTCTGGTCATCACAGCTGCTACTGTTTCACGGGAGTGTTTTCTTTGCTACTGTCCACTAGATCTAATAAAGCTTTTACAATGGCAGAAGAAGGAAGGATTAAAATCGATAAGTTTGATGGGCAAGATTTTGGGTGGTGGAAGATGCAGGTTGAAGACTTATTATGTCAGAAGGATCTGATAGATGCTTTGAATGAGAATAAACCAGAAAAATTGAAAGACGATGAATGGAAGACGCTTGACAGGAAAGCCCTAGCTGTTGTTAGGCTCACGCTGACAAAAAGTGTTGCCTTTAACATTGTGAACGAAACCACTACACATGGTTTAATGAAGACCTTAGCAAATATGTATGAGAAGCTGTCTACTTCTAACAAGGTGTTTTTGATCAGACAGTTGGTAAACACCCAGTTGAAAGAAGGTGCTTCAGTAACAAATCATGTTAATAACTTCAACAATATTATCTCTCGGTTACTGTCAGTTGATATCAAGTTCGATGACGAAGTCAAAGCTCTTCTATTATTATCTTCGTTACCTGAAAGCTGGTCAGGATCAGTCACATCTATCAGTGGATCTACAGAGTCATCAAAGCTCAAGTTTAAGAGCATTCGTGATTTTATTCTTGGAGAAGATATAAGAAGAAAGAGTTCAGGAGAACCATCAGGAAACTTGTTGATCACAGAAGAGAGGGGTAGGAGAAAAGGTAGAAGTAACACTACCAGGGGCAGGTCAAAGTCAAGAAGGAGGAGTGGGTCGAGAACGAGGAATGATATTAAATGTTGGAATTGTCAGGAGACTGGACACTTCAGAAACCAGTGCACTAAGCCAGTAACATCATCAAAGCTAAAGGAAGTTAATGCTGCAGTTGCAACAGATGATTATGATAACGTCCTTGTTTGCTGCATTGAGAATACAATTGATGCATGGGTTATGGATTCAGGAGCATCGTTTCATGCTACCCCAAGTCCACATTTGATGAAGAATCTACGAACAGGTAACCTTGGTAAAGTTTGTTTGGCTAATGATCATTATCTTGACATTACAGGGATTGGAGACTTAGAGTTAAAGACCTCTTTGGGCACAAATTGGACCTTGGAAAATGTCCGAGTTATTCCTGGCCTAAAGTAGAAACTAATCTCTGTTGAACAGCTTGATGATCAAGGATATAGTGTGCTATTTGGTGAAGGTCAGTGGAAAGTAATAAAGGGGAACTTAGTAATATCCAATGGTAAGAAGAGAGGCACTCTTTATATGGCAGAAGTTCCAGCTAATGAAGTAAATGCAGTTTCCAATGATCGTAGCTTAACCAGTCAGTGGCACCAACGTTTAGGTCACATGAGTGACAAAGGAATAAAAATGCTAGTGTCTAATGGTAAAATTCCTGGTCTAAAGAGAGTTGAATCGTACTTTTGCGAGTCATGTGTTCTAGGAAAGAAGAAGAAGGTCACCTTTGCAAAAGCAGGCAGAACCTTAAAGGCTCAGAAGTTGGAGCTAGTACACAAGGATGTGTTCGGGCCTACTCCTGTTTCTTCATTGGGAGGAGCACGCTATTATGTTACTTTCATTGACGATTCAACGTGCAAGGTATGGGTTTACTTTCTTAAAAATAAATCTGATGTATTTGAAGCTTTTAAGAAATGAAAATCTGCTGTTGAATTATCTTGTGATTTGAAGGTAAAATGCTTGAAGTCGGATAATGGAGGAGAATACATCAGCACCGAATTCGTTAACTATTGTGCTAATCATGGCATTCGGATGATCAAGACGGTTCCAGGTACTCCACAACAAAACGGAGTTGCAGAAAGAATGAATCGTACTTTAAATGAGAGAGCACGTAGCATGAGACTTAATTGTGGGCTACCAAAGACTCTATGGGCTGATGCAGTAAGCACTGCCGCTTATTTGATCAACCGTTCTCCATCAACTCCACTTGATTTCAAAATACCCGAAGAAGAATGGAGAGGTAAAGCAATTAGTTATGAGCATCTAAAAATCTTTGGGTGCAGTGCATATGATATTAATAAAGATGGTGACAAACTTGATGCAAAAGCAAAGAAGTACGTGTTCATTGGTTATGGGGGAGACGACATGGGTTACAGGTTATGGGATAACAAGGGAAAACATGTTATCAGAAGTAAACATGCCACCTTCAATGAAGCAGAATTGTACAAGGATTTCAACTCAACACCAAAAGAAAAAGAATCAGTTGAATTTGAGGTTGATACAGAGATAACTAGAGAAGATGAAAGGGAAACTCCAGAGGATGAAACTGAAGTTCCAGTGGGAGTTCCTAACAGTGAAAGCTCGGAGTCTGATCACGAGCAGACTTCAGATAGTGGGAGCTCAGAGTCTGATGATGAGCAGACCCCACAGTCCCCACCATAATCTGACCAGTCCAATTGGGTCAGGAGATCTACACGAGTCACAAGACAGCCAGTTAGGTTTAGTCCAACAGTAAACTATCTTCTTTTGATAAAAAAATGGGGAACCAGAAAGTTATTCTGAGGCAATGAAGGTGAAAGATTCGTTCCAGTGGGAGCAGGCTATGAAAAGCGAGATGGAATCTTTATTGAAAAATCAAACTTGGAAGTTGACCAAGTTACCACCAGGAAAAAGGGTTTTACAGAATAAATGGGTTTTCAGAGTCAAGGATGAAGGGGATGGTTCTAAACGATACAAAGTAAGATTAGTTGTCAAAGGATTTCAACAAAAGAAAGGAGTCGACTATGCTGAAATCTTTTCTCCAGTAGTGAAGATGACGACTATCAGATTGGTTATGGTTGCAACCGAGAAGTTACACTTAGAACAGTTGGATGTTAAAACAGCCTTCCTGCATGGCGACATCGAAGAAGACATTTACATGTCTCAACCAGAGGGGTTTCGTGTCAAAGGAAAGGAGAGTCTTGTGTGTAATCTAAAGAGAAGCTTGTATGGTTTGAAACAAGCTCCCAGACAGTGGTAATTGAAATTTGATAATTTCATGGAGAAGACAGGATTCGTGAGAAGTTCTACAGATCATTGCTGTTATTTGAAGAAGTTCAAGAGCACCTATATTATATTGCTTCTTTATGTCGATGATATGTTAATTGCAGGTTCTGATATGGTTGAAATACGCAATTTGAAGAAGCAATTATATAGAGAATTTGAAATGAAGGATCTCGGGCCAGCTAAGCAGATTCTCGGTATGAGTATATGCAGGAATAAAGATGGGTCAGTTTCTTTATCTCAAGAAAAGTATATTCGGAAGGTTCTTGAAAAGTTCAGAATGAATGGTGAGTCTACAAAGCCAAGAAATACACCGTTGGGAAGTCATCTAAAGCTTTCTAAATATCAGTCTCCTAAAACTGAAGTAGAAAAAGCAGAAATGACTAAGGTTCCTTATGCATCCGCAATAGGTAGTTTAATGTACGCTATGGTGTGTACAAGACCTGATATAGCACATGCAGTTGGGATGGTTAGTCGCTTTATGTCAGCTCCAGGGAAAGAACATTGGGAAGCAGTGAAGTGGATACTGCGGTATTTAAAGGGTACTCCCAAAGTTGGGTTATGTTTCAAGGGCAGGGATACTACTCTCAAGGGTTATTCTGATGCAGATCTGGGTAGATGCAATAATACCTTCAAGAGCACCACCGGGTATGTATTCACTATAGGAGGAACAGCAGTGAGTTGGATGTCTAGGCTTCAAAAGAGCGTGGCTCTATCTACTACTGAAGCAGAATACATGGCCTTGACTGAAGCCAGTAAAGAACTAGTGTGGTTGAACACATTCATGAAAGAACTGGGCAGCAAACAGACAGAATTTGTCTTATATTGTGATAATGAGAGCGCAATCAAGTTAGCAAAAAATCTAGTCTATCATGCTAAGACGAAGCACATTGGCATGAAGTATCACTTTATCAGAGAACGGATAAGCAAGGGAACATTTAATCTGGAGAGCATTCCAGGTTCAAAGAATCCAGCAGATATGTTCACCAAACCAGTAACGCTGGATAAGTTGAAGCTGTGCATAGCTTCAACTGGCCTTCAGGAACATTGAAGAGAAGGCAGGAACTAGAGAGAGAAGAGATGAGTTGAGTCTTGCATTACAAAAGTACAAGAGTGCAGATCGATGATATTCGAAGCCTCCAAGTGGGAGATTGTTGAGGTGTAGGCTTCTTTAATCGGCAGATTACTTGATGACCAAGTTAGGGTTTGGCCAGCCCTAATTTGTTTGGGCCGATTTTAGGGTTACTTAGATTAGGGTTTTTCTTAATCCTTTTCTATAAATACTCTCTCATTGTACTTGTAAATCATCACCTCCAAATTAATAATACTCTCTAGTTCCAAAGTGGATGTAGGTTTCACATCGAAACTGAACCACTATAATTCTCATGTCTTTATTATTTTCTGTGTTTTATTTTTCCGGCTATTGTGTGTGTGAGATTATTTTCGCAAGTTATCTCCTAACAATTCACATGCCCTTATGGTACTTTTGCTTACAAACGCATGCCATTTGGACTTTGCAACGCCCCTGCAACCTTTCAAAGGTGCATGATGGCGATTTTTCACGACATGATAGAAGAATGCATGGAAGTTTTCATGGATGACTTTTCAGTCTTCGGTGATACTTTTGAAAGATGTCTAGTTAATCTTGAAAGAATGCTTATTAGATGCGAACAATCAAATCTAGCACTTAATTGGGAGAAATGCCATTTCATGGTTAAAGAAGGCATCGTTCTCGGTCATAAAATTTCAAAAGAAGGAATTGAAGTGGATAGAGCTAAAGTAGATGTAATTGCTAAACTTTCACATCCCACCAATGTTAGAGGAGTTAGGAGTTTTCTAGGGCATGCAGGTTTTTATCGACGTTTCATAAAAGATTTTTCTAAAATTGCCACTCCTATGAATAAACTCCTAGAAAAGGATGCTCCATTCATCTTTTCGGATGAATGCATCAAATATTTTAATATTCTTAAAGAAAAACTCACTAATGCGCCGATCATGATAACTCCAAATTGGAATCTACCGTTTGAACTAATGTGCGATGCAAGTGATTTTGCAATGGGAGCCGTTTTAGGATAAAGGATTGAAAAACGATTTCAACCTATTTATTATGCTAGTAAGATGTTACAAGGAGCACAAACGAATTACACAACTACTGAAAAAGAACTCCTTGCCATTGTCTTTGCTTTTGACAAATTTCGTTCATATCTCGTTCTAGCAAAAACGGTGGTCTATACCGACCATTCTGCTCTTAGATACCTATTTTCGAAACAAGATGCCAAACCACGATTAATCCGTTGGATCTTACTTTTACAAGAGTTCGATATTGAAATCCGAGATAAAAAGGGGGCAAAAAATCTCGCAGCTAATCATCTTTCTCGTCTTGAAAATCCTGAATTAGAAGTTCTAAATGAATCGGCCATACAAGATAACTTTCCTGATGAATATCTATTGAAGATAGATTATAGTGAAATTCCATGGTTTGCAGACTATGCAAACTACTTAGTATGTGGATTCCTTGAAAAAGTATTATCGTACCAAAAACGAAAGAAATTCTTTAGTGATATAAAACACTATTTCTGGGAAGATCCACATTTGTTTAAAAGTTGTCCCGATGGAATAATACGCCGATGTGTATTCGGGGATGAAGCCAGTCAAATCTTAAACCATTGTCACACAGGACCAACAGGAGGGCATTATGGGCCTCAACTCACAGCAAGAAAAGTTTACGATGCTGGATTCTATTGGCCTACAATTTTCAAAGATGCACACCTTCTTTGCAAATCCTGTGATGCTTGTCAAAGGGCCGGAAAAATAAGTCAACGTGATGAAATACCACAAAATGTCATTCAAGTATGTGAAGTATTTGACGTTTGGGGTATTGACTTTATGGGTCCATTTCCAAAATCTCATAATAATCTCTACATTCTCGTTTCCATTGATTATGTATCTAAATGGGCGGAAGCACAAGCTCTTCCAACTAACGATGCACGAGTTGTAGTCAACTTCTTAAAACGTCTTTTTGCTAGGTTCGGAACACTGAAAGCTTTAATAAGTGATCGAGGTACTCATTTTTGTAATAATCAACTTGAAAAAGTTCTTAAAAGATATGGAGTAACTCATAAAATCTCAACTGCTTATCATCCACAAACAAGTGGACAAGTTGAAAATACCAACTGAGCATTAAAACGTATTCTAAAGAAGACCGTAGGATCAAATCCGAAGGAATGGTCCATGAAATTGGAGGATGCACTCTGGGCTTTTAGAACAGCCTACAAAACTCCAATTGGAACCACACCTTTTAGACTCGTTTACGGAAAAGCATGTCACCTTTCAGTAGAAATTGAACACAAAGCATTTTGGGCTTTGAAGACATGTAATCTTAATTTACATGAAGCTGGATGTCTACGGTTAAGTCAACTAAACGAATTAGAAGAATTAAGACATGAAGCATACGAAAATTCGTTAATCTATAAAGAAAGAACGAAGAAATGGCATGATAAAAGAATCAGAAGTTCAAAAGAATTTAAAGAAGGAGACAGAGTTCTTCTTTTCAATTCACGATTTAAGCTATTTCCTGGAAAATTGAAATCAAGATGGTCTGGACCATTCATAGTCAAAAGAGTTTTCCCGTACGGAACAGTAGAATTAATAAATTCTAATGGAATTGAATTTAAGGTTAATGGTCACAGAGTTAAACATTACATAGATAATCCAATGGAAGTTGGAGATGAAGTTAATCACAATTTTGACACCACAACTAACTAAGTGTGGGAAGGTTCGAATCTTTTTAGGGTAATATATATTTCTGTTAGAGTTAGATATTCTGTTTTCGTATAAGTTCTTGAGAATGGAATCTGGATGGTCTTTCCCTAGCAGACCCTAAAGAACTAGTCTTCTCCCTCCATTCTGAATTTTTATTTTTTTTAGGTTTTACGAGATGAAGAATTCCTTTGATCTAAACCATGGTCTAATGCTACACGCTATGATTACTAAACGTAATAATGATACACTCCCGAGTGACCTGGTGTCAGTAATAAGAGGCAAAATGGACGGAGTAAGAAAAGAACTAAAAAAAAATCATCATAAGATACATTTTGGTAAAGGAAAATCAAAATCCGCAACAAAAAAAGAGAACGACACCTTGAAAGATGTTATAAATGCGGAAAATGGTCACACGAAGGT
This sequence comes from Rutidosis leptorrhynchoides, assembly GCF_046630445.1. NCBI lineage: Eukaryota > Viridiplantae > Streptophyta > Magnoliopsida > Asterales > Asteraceae > Rutidosis > Rutidosis leptorrhynchoides. Next base: position 374,022,936 of record NC_092336.1, read on the forward strand.
AAATGTTCAAATAATCAAACATATTCAAATACCGAATTTGTTACTCTATGCAGAGAAGGACCGTTCATATGTTTAGAAGAAAAGATATTGAAGAATCGAGGTTACGCTTATGTAGCTATGGAGAACCAAATCACACGACTCTCCTATGAGTCGGCTAAAGCAGGTCTCTGAGAATTCTTTCTCACAGGTAAGTATGCACAGTTTTTATTTTTATTTTTATTGCTTTTAACCTTTTGATAATAAACGCTGAATCGTTCGCTATAAAGTATTAAATTGGTATTCAATAAAATTAGGTATGCGTAACCGAAATTATTGATATCATACAAAAATTTATTACATCACTGCGAAATTTACCGTTTATTCTTAAGGTATAAATATCTTTAATCAATCAACCCAAAATAGTTCAAAAATTCGTCAGGAGTAAAACTAGGTTATGGAACCGAAATTACTTTACCGAAAAGAGGGGCGTATATTTTTGATAATATTTGATTGATTAAAGTGGGATAAAAGATCAAAAAGATTTTTAATTTTTATTTTTACTTTGTTTTTAAAATTAATATTAAATTATTATTGTAAACTTTTTAAAATCAATATATTTAAGTTTGTAAATATTTGAAAAATTAATATTTTAAATATAAGTTTGTATGTATAAAAACAAAAATATAATATAAATTTGGTGTGAATTTTTAATTTTAATAATATGAATTTTTAATTTTATGCATCTTAAATTTAAGTTTGGTGTGAATTTAAAAACAAAAATTTATTTTATTTCACTAAGTTAAAAATATGATTTTTAAAATTCGTCGTGAGTTGAAAACTAGGTCGTTGAACCGAAATTGCTTTACCCAAGGGAGGGACGAGAACTTTTATTATCATTATTTTTAATCTTATTGAATTAAAGTATGCCAAAAATATTTAAAAAACCCAAAAATCTTTGCTTTTAAAACAACGCTTTAAAATGACAAATTTTTAAAATTTTGTCGAGGGACGGACTAGGACATTGATCCGAAACAACCTCGTCCTAAATAAAAAGGAAAACAAAATTTTAAATTTAATTTAATTATATGTTTTATTAGTAAAGGTTATTAAAAAAAAAAAATCGGACCCCATGCGATCGCATGGGGTTTCCTCTTAGAATCCAGGCGGTCGCATGGAAAGGAAAATCAGGCCAGAAACATAAACAGACGAGCAGTCTGTTCTTCCCACAAACACACACATACACAACCGAAAATAACCCAAAAACCTCTCAAAAATTCGCAATTTTTCACCAAAATTCACCATATTTCTTGCTATAATCCGCTCTAATCATGAAATTGTTCAGAAGTTTTTCAAAGAAGGTAACAATTACACCCCTAAACCTCTTTAAATTTGATTTTTAGTGTTCTTGAGCTATAATTTTCCTAATTTGATTTTGTTAATTTCTAGTGTAATTAGAGTTAAATTGTTAGTATATTATGCATGTATAACCTAGATTGATGCTATTTAACATGATTTGAAGCCAAAAACTTCAAAAATTTTAGGAATCTAGGGTTTGTGTTCTTGAGCAATTTGGAGCTTTTTGATATAAACAGGTTATGGCCGATTTTTTTCATGAATTATTGCTAAATTAAGTAGTGTAACATGTTTAGGTAGCTAAATGATCCAAACTTTGATCCTAAACATGATTTTTGAGAATTAAAGTGGACTTTTTAGGTCTAAAATTCATGAACTTGATTAAATTGATGTAAATGCCATTTGAAACTTGTTTAATTGCTAGTAATGGTTATTTTAACATGTTATTTGAGTTAAATGCTTATGAACGTTGTAACCATTTTCATATATGCTTATTTGAAAAAGTGTAGAATTGTTAAAATTGTGAAAATGTGTATAAGTTTAATTTTGATTGAACATGTTATTGTAATTGTTTTAATTTGTTATTTTGCTAACACTAATGCATATTTGGATGCACAAATTTTGTGTTCAATGTGTTTTGTAGAGATTTACCGATACTGATGGTGCATCATCATCATCTAGGCAACCTGCTCCAGAGCCTGAACCTGAAATGCAATATGAACCGGAGCAACAACAGGAACAACAACAATAACCTGATCAACACGTATCATATTATGATCCGCAACAAGAATATGTTAATGCCTACGTACAATTTCCAATTCATCCGATAATAGCACACCCAACGATTCAAAAAGAACAGTTGCATCCTAATTTGAGATTTGATCGAAGCTGGAGAGATTACCCAACATATCGAAGTAACAAATTCAAACTAGTAACGAAAAATGTAGAAGTGCCGAGGGTAATCGATTGGGAGCCTTTGGAAAGGGTCCAACTAGTTAACTCAGTTAGACTGCATCTGATCCAAAGGTATGACAGCTCTTCTTTTCCCAATTGGGAACGTTTATTCACCATTCGTAGGCCTGTATATAAGGAATGGTGTGTTGAGCTTATGAGTACTATAGCGTTAAATGCGGATGTAGTTAGGTTAGATGATAGAAGTTTTCTTAGATTTATACTTGGCCGTAGGATGTACAGGATGTCCATGCTGGACATAGCCAGGGCTTTACAGATTTACACTCCTGGTGAATTACTACTACCCGATTGTACAAATTTGATTTATCATGGGGAGCGGGTAGATAGAAATTTTGACGCAGACGCCGTCTGGAGGCGTATGTTAGATTATAATGTTTTTACGCTAGGAGGGAAGACACTCCTATTTAGATATTAACAAAGCAGAACTACGTATTATACATAGATTTTTAGCTAATTCGATTACCCAAAGAGGTAAAAACAAGGAGAAGATGACCTTACACGATTTATTTTACCTTAAGTGTATTCGAAACCCTAGAAGCTTTGTTAATATCCCCTACTGTGTTGGTTTTTATCTGTCCAAAGTAGTGGCAGGAATACAGGACGGGGGAGTAATAGGAGGAGGTATTTTTGTTACTCTCATTGGAGAGTATTTGGGTGTAGATAGGGATCAAGGGGGTCCACTTATGGTATGTAGGGAACAGGATGATACTTTAGGATTGAAGGTCTATCAGGGTGCTAAGGTATTAAAGAGCAGACGCAATCAGGCAGTACCATATGATGGTAATCATCCACAGGTAGAGAGAGGTTCAGATGAGGAAATGGAGGAAGCGGATGACATTAGGGATGTCATTAGGGAGGCTATGACTGACATCTACCAGCGTATAGATGAGGTAGAAATGACAAACGAGGATAGACATAGTCGATACGAGCAGTGGCACGCCCAGGATGTGTACGAGCATTCTAGGCAACGACAGCATGATAGATGGCACTATCATCAGCATCAGATCATGAGCCAGCTATCACCTCAGGATCACTACGTGCTGACCCGACCTGCTTACTATCCTTCACACCAGCCCGATATGAGACCACCATTTACTCTCTATGACCCTAACTAGGCCTATCAGTATACCTATAACCAACCATGGAACCCGCCCGACGACATGAACTGGAACCCCTATCCAGATTGATATAGTTCCCGTTGGTGATTTTTATCTTTTATTATTTTTATTTACTTATTTTTAAAACATATGATATTGTGATACTTTAATGTAATGTTTAATATTTTTATTATTTTGTACTAATATTTCATATTTGATTTGAAAGTGGGATGTTAAGTCCCATTTCAAATTACTATACATGTTATTATTTGTATGTATGTATTTTGTCAATTGTACACAACAGGGTAAAACAGCGCATTTTCAAAGACTGGCATTAAGTTCAGCAAAAGCTACTAATTTTGACGACAAAACGAAAAACAAATGTGATGTAACAACAAGACGGAATGAACAAATGATGTGCACCATTTATAATTCAGCAAATAAACGCCAATATGTTTGGAAACTTTGGTAAAATTTAATCATTTTTCTACGCTAATCACCCTCAATAATTTAAATTGTTACTGATTTCTTGCAAATGAGGGCATTGCAAGATCTTAAGTGTGGGAAGGGGTTAAATTCTTTCGAATTTTTTTTAAAAAAATTTGACTTATACACTTGGTTACCATTAAAAATACTAGTAACGCAGTAGTTGTATTAGAATCTAGTGCTCTTTGATAATAAAGAACAGCCCTAGTCTTATATACTGACTACCCAATTCTAGTAAAATTTTTCAAAATTTTCAAATAAATGAATTCAAAATCATGTTTATACATATTTATGAGCGATAAAACTAGGTGTTAACACCGAAATTATTGTTACCTCGTAAAGGACATAAATTGAGAAACAACTTAAAATGTTAGAATTCATTTAAAATAGAATAGAGGACAATAAAAAGGCAAAGAAAGGAAAATAAAAGCCAAGTGTGGGAAAAATTTACCAAGTTATTTAAAACATATATCACATATTTTTGTACAAATAATTGAAGATACTTTTGTTTTGGACAAAATTAACCGTTTTACCCGGTAAATTGTAATATATTTGAAAGAAAGATGGATCTACACGATGAATCAATTTCATCATTAAAAGGAAGTAAAGTCTTCCGAAAAAGACATGCGCTTCTTGATTTAGGTCAGGAAGTTGTCATCCAGACCAGTTGTAGAGTCTACAAAAAACCTTGAAAAGTTTTCTCGAAAATCAACTGGAAATCCACGGACCTCAGCATCAAACAGGGTCGCCAAGTGGTCAGACTTATCCTAACCATGAGAGGATCTGTCTTGTACAATGGGGGCACCGTGCAAATTAGCTTATAAGACTAATGAATCAGATCCCCAGAAAGGATAATCTCCTTAAAGATCAAAAATCAGCTTTTAAGACTGATATTACTCAATCCTTGAGATTGACCTTAAAGATTGAGAATTACAAACTCATGGAATTCGATGATATCTAAACTCGAGCTTGAACGAGAAAATATTTTGATCAAATTACAAACCGATTTGTTTTCTGAAAACCCATTTTTAATGCGTTCATTACCATTGAACGTAAAATCCTAGAAATTCACCTGGAATTCATTAGGTCACCTGAACCAAATCGGGTGTCAACCGTAAAAACGGTGGTTGCATAGCATGGTCAAAGACAGGACCTTGTGCCAGACCGGAAAAACGATAGGGTGATCTTTACTATTGCTCCTACAAAGGATAGTAATTGCATCCGACACGTTATAGACCATAATTAAAAGCATGTCACGGGACATTGCCATAACAGTTGTTTGTTCAACGCTTTCCTTTACAACCGGAAGGTAGTTTACTGAAAGGTAATATATGGAGCAAGTATACTGGACGTGTTGCTTTCTCAATACAAGGTTAGCATGTGGGTGACACAAAACCTCAAGTTTTGAGCTAAAATTTTCAAATCTGAAACCCACCAAACCCACAAAAGCAATTTGCAAACACCGGTGAAGGGTTATTCCGGAAAACTTATCTAGGGTAAAAGCTAGATTTAATTTTCAAAAGATCAAATGTTTTCATAAAGATCCAATTTCCTTAAGGATCTAAATTTTCATAGTCATGTGGGACTATAAACCACAACGTTACTATCATTGTTCATACCGCCATATAGAAATCACTGATGTACAAAGTGTGAAGAATAAAGAAGTGATTCTAGTATTTTTATTTCAAGACTATATTGCTTGAGGACAAGCAACGCTCAAGTGTGGGAATATTTGATAATGCTAAAAACGAATATATATTTCATAGCATTATCCCTCAAGAAAGACAAGCTTTTAGTTGCAATTGTTCTATTTACAAGTGATATTCGTTTAAATAATAAAAGGTGAAGACAAAAGACAGATTCGACGATTTGAAGATGCAAACGACCAAAAAGCTAAAAAGTACAAAGTACAATCAAAGTGGTTCAAATTATTGATGAGAAACGTCTCAAAATTACAAGAGTACAAGACGCAAAACGCAAAGTACAATATATTAAATTGTACGCAAGGACGTTCGAAAATCCGGAACCGGGACCAGAGTCAACTCTCAACGCTCGACGCAACGGACTAAAAATTACAAGTCAACTATGCACATGAATATAATATAATATATAATTAATTCTTAAAATTATATATATATATATATATATATATATATATATATATATATATATATATATATATATATATATATATATATATATATATTATATATTAAAACCGTCGGTAAACTAGCAAACAAGCACATGTGAACTGATCCAGCTAGCCATGCGATCGCATGGACAGGATGCCTATATTTCATGCGATCGCATGGCCCCAAATTTTGGGTCAGGTCCTATATTTCATGTGTAAGTCGGAATTCTGTCCGTGTAACGCTACGCTATCATTAATCATTGTAAGTTATGTTCAACCTTTTTAAATTAATGTCTCGTAGCTAAGTTATTATTATGCTTATTTAAATTGAAGTAATCATGATGTTTGGCTAAATATTAAAGACGGGGTATTTGGGCTTTGTACCATAATTGGGGTTTGGACAAAAGAACGACACTTGTGGAAATTAGACTATGGGCTATTAATGGGCTTTATATTTTTTAATTAAATGATAGTTTGTTAATTTAATATAAAGATTTACAATTGGACGTACCTATAAATAACCACAAACACTCGATCGGACACGATGGGCGGGATATTTATAAGTACTTATAATCGTTCATTTAACCGGACACGTGAATGGATTAATAGTCAATAGACTTATTAAAACAGGGGTGAATTATATACAAGGAAAATTGGTGTAATTATAGTTTAAGTCCCCAATTAGTTGGAATATTTGACTTCGGATATAAGAATAATTTGACGAGGACACTCGCACTTTATATTTATGACTGATGGACTGTTATGGACAAAAACCAGATGGACATATTGAATAATCCAGGACAAAGGACAATTAATCCATGGTAATAAACTAAAATCAACACGTCCAACATCATGATTACGGAAATTTAAATAAGCATAATTCCTTTATTTCATATTTAATTGCACTTTTAATTATCGCACTTTAATTTATTGTCATTTTAATTATCGTACTTTTTAATTATCGCAATTTTATTTATCGTCATTTTATTTATCGCACTTTTATTTATCGCAATTTCATTATCGTTATTTACTTTACGCTTAAAATTAAGTTATATTTATTTTTAATATTTTACATTACGTTTTAACTGCGACTTAAGTTTTAAAATCGACAAACTGGTCATTAAACGGTAAAAACCCCCTTTTATAATAATAAAACTACTTATTTATATATATATTTATATACAAATAAAGTTTTTAAAAATATAGTGTTAAACTTGGCTAGTTCCCTGTGGAACGAACCGGACTTACTAAAAACTACACTACTGTACGATTAGGTACACTGCCTATAAGTGTTGTAGCAAGGTTTAGGTATATCCACTCTATAAATAAATAAATAACTTGTGTAAAAATGTATCGTATTTAATAGTATTTCGTAATAAATATATAACTATTTCGTATACACCTCTACGCACATCAGTAACCGTACACATATTCCGTGCACAAAAATAACATACACATAACCTGTGTATAAAATCATTCTCTCGATACATAACATTCACTTTTCATTGCTTTCATAGCTTGGCTTGGTAACCGACCTTAACATATAATGCGCATAATAATATCCCCAAAACAGAACATCTCGTCTGTATAATAATCATATAAACTTCGAAGTACTAAACACCACGCCCACTAGCCCTTCCGTCTAGTGAACATTCTGGGTGGGGGTGTTAAACCCGGTAGCTACCTTTAGGATTCGCGTCAATTAGGCATGCAGTAATTCTAAAAATTAGTGATGTTCCCTAATTCTTAGGTTACCAAGCAATAATAATCAGGGGAAAATATTCATATCAATTGTGGCAATTATCACGTCCACATAAATCAATGGTGGCAATTATCACGTCTACATAATTCATTCGAGGAATGTTTTGCTTGTGTCTATCTCGTCAAACATTTATAAAAGCATTTCATGTATTCGCAGTTCAAAATGTATTTCAAAAGCATTTAATAAAGCATTTATAAAAGTAGCGCTTGTATTCTCAGTCCCAAAAATGTAAAGAGTAAAAGGGAATCAAATGAACTCACAATACGATATTTTGTAGTAAAAATATGCATACGACTGAACTGAACAATGCAGGATTGGCCTCAGATTCAAGAACCTATATTCATTTATGTATATTAACATATGTAATGGTAATCGAACAAAATTATTATCAGTGATATATATGTTATTTTAATGATTTATGTGTTCTATTAATAGTTATATATATTTATTGTATATATCTTGCTTATTATAAAAATAGAGTTAGGTTATATGTGTTATATATATATTTTCATGTAACTAATATTTATTTGATAAAATAATACTGATAATTGAAATGTTGTAATATCTTTATAATGATAATAATAGCAATAACTAATAATCAATTTTTTTTAAATGATAATGATAGTAGTAATAATGGTAATTTTTATAAAAATAATATTAACAATAATAATGATAATAATAATATTAATGATAATAATAATAATAATAATAATAATAATAATAATAATAATAATAATAATAATAATAATAATAATAATAATAATAATAATACTAATAATAATAAGGAAATAATGAAAAGAAAATAACTACCTCAAAGCTTTTCTAACAAAAAGAAGGCCTCAGACCGGGCTCGAACCCGAGACCTCTCACTTAATCACACAGCTCCCTAACCACTGTACCATTCAATGTTTTTCTATCATAATCCGGATCTTATTTCCTTTTATCATGTAACCGTTTTTCTTCTTTATTAAATCATGTATCATTTTTCGGAAACAATACATAATTAGTGGACTTCGGCCCAAGTATCATCAAGAGTCCAAGTAATCAAAATCGGCCCAACAAAAGAAACCTAAAGATCTCGGCCCAAGTACCAAAAACCCTTAGTCCATAAACCATGTCAATATCCAGTAAAAATGAAGTGATGTGCGTACGTGTTTCATTTATTTTGAAGAAATTGACATACAAATTTAGGATCAATGCATGTCTCCATCGTGACCAACATGATCCCCACTATCTTCTCCTTTTTATTTTATTATTATTATTATTATTATTATTTTTTAAATATAACCGAATAACATGGAGAAAATATCAAAATGTCTGCCACTTAATCTTTCCTTTTGTATTGCGATAAATTGGGAACATATGGCAGTCAATCAATCACTTTCGGTGCATTATCATTATTAATCACTCGCTTATTCTTTATTAACTTTACATTGATTTGAGTTTGTGGTATTTCTATCGAGATAGTAGTTGATGACAGCGAGATTTCATGATAGGACTCGATTGTTAACAGGTGTTTGTAGCATTTTAGGATTTTAAAATAGAAAAGGCGATTAGTGGGGATGATCTGGAGTGGCTAAAAAGGTACCAGGTTTCTAATATTTAAGTCGAAATTTTTTTTGTTAAGTAACGTATTATAGAGAGAGAGAAAGAGAGGAAGTGTGTGGTTGTTTTAGGTTTCGGACAGAAACAGGTAGCAACTAGTAGTGGGTTCACAATGGCTCCTATTTTTTGTGACTCCGTTGATGGTTTTAAACGGAAAAATATGGCGAGTTGAAGGAATAGGAAAAGAGAGAGAGGAGAGAGAGAGATAGAGAGAGAGTGATGGTTCTGTGAGTTTACGGTGGTGTTATGGATTGTTCTTCGTGGAGGAAACAAGAAAAGTATTTGGCTTGAGATTGGTTCGAATCAAAAGTAAGATGGGATCGAAAGCAGGTACGTTTATGTTATTGTTTTGGTTTTTCGAATACAAATAACTAGTGGCATTTGTTGATAAAGATTCGATGATAGTGTTGGTGAATGGTTCTAATTAAAAGATGAGATCAAGAGGTAGTTGATGGTGCTCTTAGTTAATAAATAGAAACGAAAGATAGATGATTACATACGTGAGTGTATATATATATATATATATATATATATATATATATATATATATATCAAGCTATTGATGGTTTAAGCATGGGCGTATGAGTGATGGAAAACATAATAGCAATAACACCCATGTGGGTTTTAAAGAATGAAAAGAAGAAGATCAAATGGTGTCTTCGATTACAAGTATTATGAAGTGACCGATTGTTTTGTAGCTTAACAGACTCGACAAGAATCATTCGCTCAGTACCGAAATATTTTAGAAAATTAAAAAGGGAAGTTGATAGCTAACAGAATTTGGATGCGTTCAGTCATTGGATCCTTGATTGTACGAATTTTGTAAATAAGATATAGTATGATAGTTATGTGAAACAATATCGTGATGATAATTGGTCAATTTGTTTTGTTGTAGTCGACTAGAATCTTTTGAATTTGACAGAAATAATAAACAATAACAGAGATAAAGGTTGACACCGATTGCTAACAAACTTCATTGTGTATCTCGATTTCATTCACTTTATGACTAATTCAGGGACAGAAACAAGAATCTTCTACAGAAGGATAGTTACATGAAACAGATTGAGATTTAAATTCGTTTATAAAATTTTACATAAATAATATTAATAATTAATAATTATGTTAATGATAATTACAATACTAATAATAATAATAATAATAATAATAATAATAATAATAATAATAATAATAATAATAATATTATTATTATTATTATTATTATTATTATTATTATTATTATTATTATTATTATTATTATTATTATTATTATTATTATTATTATTATTGATAATAATAATAATAACTTAAGGATAATGATACAAGTAAATAAAAAATATGAAAATAATTATTTTAAATAAAAATGATTTTTAGAATTAATAATAATAATAATAATAATAATAATAATAATAATAATTACTAAAATTATAGTTTTAGTCATTCCTATAATAGTATTTATATTTAACATCATTGTTTTGATAATCATAACCCTTTAATTATAATTATAACAATTATAATAATAATAATAATTATACTAATATTGATTTTATTAGTTGTAGTAATACTGAAAGTAATAATATTATTATTAATACATCTATACTTTCACTTGTATGTAATTACTTCTATTTATTAATTATATCATATTATATAATATCATATAATATTATTAATAATAATAATATAACAATTTATACTTATTAACAATAAGGATAATGAAAGTAATGATAATAATATTAACATAATAATTATATTCAAACTTGTAACTAAATTTAATATAATACAATGTATTAACTATATCATGTTTACCAATTATATAATATTTTGAAATTTTAATATTTATTAATTACAATATATATATATATTATTAATTATGTATAGAATTTATTTATATTTTATATTATATTCATTTCAATAGTAATTTAATTATTACGTATTTTATTTTACATTTTTAATTCTAATTGATTTAAAGTGTATTCTTTTTATTCAAAATATTATATATATATATATATATATATATATATATATATATATATATATATATATATATATATATATATATATATATAGTTACACACAATTGTTCGTGAATCGTCGGGCATAGCCAATGGTTAACTGAACCCATTTAAATAGTTCAAAAATTTGGAGACTCAACATTACAGACTTTGCTTATCTTGTCGAAATCATATAAAGATTTAAGTTTAAATTTGGTCGGAAATTTCTGGGTCGTCACAATACCTCTATCCCAAATTTTTTTGTGATTTTCCAATTTCATTCACGCTTACTCGCAACTCCGATTAACATGAAACTTGGTCAACATGCTTATATATGAATACGTTTTTATGGACAATAGTCGGATACCCGACCCGACCCCGTCGACGTTGACTTTGACTTTGACCAAGTTTGACTTTTAGTCAAACTTAACCAAAGACTTATGTAATCGTTCTAACATGCTTTTATACTTATATCTTGCATGAAATTTGACAACTTGACTCACATGCTATATAATCGAGTCGTAACGAGCCATAGGACTAATTGAACAACTTTGACCGACCTCGTATTTTATCGGTATTGATACATCCTACTTGTTTAGGTCAAGACTAGCATTCGTTCTTGCACACGTTTACTTTGTGAAGTACCTTTTTACTCGTGCACTCAAGGTGAGATCATAGTCCCACTTTTACTCTTTTACACTTATACTTGGGATGAGAAAACATAAACGTTTCGTTTTACTAAGTGAACACAAGTACGAAAACAAACATTCTACGTACGAGTTAGAACAAAAAGCCTCAATTCGATTACCATTAGTTACACTTGTAGGGTGTAAGCGAGAACCTATGTTGTGTGGATCCATACGGGTTTGACAAACCCTCATTCGAACGGTTAGATACCGTTGGCGGATGAAATGTAATTTTGAGTATAGTGTAGTTCTAACACTATGGCAACGAGGTTCGTATACAGTTAAGCCTTGATGATTGGGTGCTCATGATACAACAACTTTTAGAATGTTATACTATTATTTCAATGTTATAAATCTTGTGGTTCAATATAACATACTTACTAAACTTATGATTTCACCAACGTTTTCATTGACAGATTTTCTATTTTCTCTCAGGTCCTTGATTGCTAAGTGATACATGCTTCCGCACACTATTTTGATACTTGCTTGGATGTCGAGTATACATGCATACATGGAGCATCTTTTGACTTTATTTAAATTGTGTCGCATAGGTTTCATTTGTACTTAAACGTTGTAACGTATCTAGTTGTCGAACTACTTTTGTAAACCTTGAAACATCCTCACATTTGAAATGAATGTGACATATTTTGGTCAAACTTTGTTATAAAGACTTATGACCACGTAACGAGACCTAAGTTAACGGCGTCGTCAATAGCGATTTTGGTGGGTCGTCACAATGTCGAACTGGAGCTGTGGAGTTTAGTTCGAATATGGGTGGACATTCATATGTCAAGGTTTGATGTGTGGTCAGAATGGGCAACATGGTGTAACGACCCTGAATTTTCCAACATTTATTTATTAATAATTATTATTATTAATACGTGTGATTAAACGAATGTATGTTATTACATTTACATGTTGCCATGATTGCCCGAACTTGACTTTAATTGCCCGAAACGTCTTTGTGACACACGAAACTTTTACGAATAATATTTTTGAATATTATTTACATTCATGATTAGTTTTGTTAATCATTTTATTTAACTAAGGTTATTAGTTAGTTACTTGGGCTTTAATTGGATTTATTTGTTAATTAATTGAACTTGGGCTTTATTAGTGTAATGGACTCATGATATTGGGCTTATAAGCCCACCCTACATTTTAAGTGGACTAACTAGCCCACTCTTGCATGTAAGTATCAAATTAAATGGAAACTAGTTAGTTAACTTGACTTGGAATCTAGTTACCTTTCAATCCCCATGCACATACACCAAATAACCACACTTTTGAAAGCTTTACATGTAATAATCCAATGAACTAATCCCTCCCCCCCCCCCCATTCATTTTTTTTATTACTTCTACTCACTTGTTCCATTCTCTCATTTACACACACACTTTACTTGCAAAATTCTCTCAACTTTCTCTCTCACTTTTCTCTCTAAATCTTCTAAGTAACAAGCTCTTTTCTCTCTTCTTTCTTGGCCAAAAACGGAAACCTAGAACACTTCATCGTCATCATCTTTGCTTGTTGTTTACTTATGCTTTGTTATTGTTAATGTTACTTGAAGTTTGTTAGTTACTTTACTTACTAGTTTTCAAGAACCAAACTCTCTAGTTTGATTCTTCATTTTATCTTGTTATAACAAGAACAACAAGAACAACAAGAACATAAACTTACTAGTTATGTTCTACATATACTTTCTTAAAGGATTGCAAGTTCATGTGTTGATTAAAATCATACTTGTGATTCATGAAGTAAACTTTATAGTTTACTTTCTTAAAGATCAAACTTTGGTTTGAATCTTTAAAGTATGAACAACCATGAACAAATTACTTGTTTACTTAGTTTACTTCTTCATTTTATACACTTTAATTTCATGTTTGTTGTTGTTGTTGGTCAAGTACTACAAGTTAGTCTTGATCTCATACTTTCTTGAAACTTAAAGTTAACTTTAAAAGTTCAAGAACATGTAAGTAACGTTTTTTAATTATAACTTTGTACACTTATGTTAGATCTAGACTTTTGAGTCTTGGATCTTCAAGATCAAACTAAAGAACTATGTTCTATAACTTAAGATCTTGATTTCATAAGTTCACTTTCAAGTTTGTAACTTATTATTAGTTTTAAAGTTCATGAATGTGTTAGATCTAAGACTTTGATGTAACTTTGGTTCATCAAAACACTTGCAACACTTAAGTGAGTTGTGCTTCATGTCTTAGACTTGCACTTGGGTTATGATGGTCAAACCTTGGTGAAAATAATGCAAACACATCAACGAGTTATACACTTGAAGCTATAGGCATCAAGGATGAGAACCTTGATGAACATCAAGCACCAAAACCACCGGAACCCACTATTTTTCTGCTTTCTGCCTTCTACCTACTGTTGTGTTGTTTCTGTAACATACCAGTAAACCTGGGCTACTGTAACCTTTATTTTCAGATAGATCTTTTCGAGTAGATAACTTTTCATATAGGACTCATCTTAATCCGAGTTACGGTTTAGGATTTATGGCCCTCCGATCGTCACTATGTCCTTTTAACGTTGTGCAGAAATTTCTGACCTACTCGCACTTAGACCGTCGCCACGGTCAAATGAAGAAGAGTTTTCTTCTGTAAATTTTACCACACTTAAAGGACTCATATACGGAGCCATGGCCACTAGTCTCATCTTAATTCAGTAAGGGTAGAGGCCGTGGTGACTGACTGAAGTCAGCCTTTGTTTTAAACTACTTTCATAAACGAAACTTACTTTACGCCTTATGTTTTGTGATGAATGATGATGACCTTTAAGACCTTATTTACATACTTTTAAACCTATTGAGACGATTTACTGACTTAGTACTATTTGACTTAGGTTGAGGACTCATTGGACCTTTCGGACCGATTACTTGCACCTTTTCCCGACTCGACTTTTACGACTACATTATCATTTTGAGTTATAGCATTCCCTTTTTACTTTAACTTATTTTGGGAACTGAGAATACATGCAGATTTTATGTTTTACATACTAGGCACGAGTACTTAAACTTATATATGTGTGGGTTATACAACGGCATAAACATTCCCTTTAGCTCGGTAACGTTTAATCATTGGTTTTTGAACCGTGAACGCGAATCTTAGATATGGATCCATAGGGTTTGACATCCCCACTCGGGCTAGTAGCGCTAGCATTTAACGAGTGTTTGATACTTCGTAGACATACGCACTTGCCAAGTGTACTTTCAAGGGGTATAAACGTTAAGTTAGTTACCAAGTGCCCACGGTTAACATATACTTTATCATACTATTTTGAAACGCTCTTTGTAGCACTGAAATCTCGTGGCCTACCTTACATATTGTTATACTTAAACTATAGCTCACCAACCTTTGTGTTGAAGTTTTTAAGCATGTTTTTCTCAGGTGCTTAAGGTTATTTGCTTCCGCTGTCGTGCTAGTCTTGCCGTAGACACCCGCTGCTCTAGTGTTATCACCGCATGAATTGTTTATCTTGCATTCAAACTTTAATACTTTTGAACTATGTTTTGTAACGACCTAAGGGTCACATACATTTATTCATGCTTGCTATTCGTAGAAGCATACTGTTGGTGTAAAACATTTGATGTCGGTTATGACGTCACCTTTTTATCGTGAATGCAACTTCTTTTATTACAGCATATAGTACTTAACCTTGTAATGATTCTGTTGTTGATGATTCGTACACGATGGTTTTGTATGGGGCATCACATTTGGTATCAGAGCATTGGTTGTAGGGAATTAGGTTGCATTAGTGAGTCTAAGACCGACCCGAGTAGGATTCATTAATAGGACTAATCTACAACTTGCTAGTTTATTTGTTTCCGCTGGACTTACTGCATGCTGCTGCTTACTGTTACTACTACATGTCATATGCTACTACATGATTTCACTACTGTATGATATTACTTGCTTTCTATTGCATGTTACTTCTGTACGATACGTTATTATTGCCATGCTACTTATTGTTATACATGATTTAAACTGTTGGCCTAATACGTGCTTGCTTTATGACTTACTGACATGGAAAATTTATTTTTCCTTGTTCAGATGTCGGATGTTCCACCTGCTATCGTTTTGGGCAGTTTAGACTCTTCAGCTACCCCACCTACCACCGTTGCCGATCCACCGATCCCGATACGCACGATTGACCCCGGTGCTTCATCTTCCAGGACTAGCAGCCAGCCGCCTGCACCAGTGGCTACTATTGACGGACACGTGGACCTTACGGAGATTCCAGATCCGTCTGCTCCCGGATCCTCAGAGCCACAGCCCCGCATCGGTGGTGCTGTGATTCCCGCGGAGTTCGGGGAAGGGCCATTCTGTAACCATATGCGCATGCCGTGCCGGTGCGCTCCTAATGGACGTTTAGTGCCGATTCCGCCATTCAGATACAGACAGATGATGGCCGCTCATGGACAACCAGTTCAGCCACCCGTGTCACCACCACATGATTCTGATGATCCTTCATCCGATGACTCCTCTACAGATGACTCCAGTGACTCCGACGAAGAGAAACTTGATGACGTACCTATACAGGCACCCTCCACCCCGCCGAAGAAGCGGTACCATCCTGATCGCACCGTCATTCCAGGGGTGAATGGAGGTTGTGCTTTCACTGACGCTTTTGTTCAGCGTCGGAGGGTTACTGCCCGTAAACGGCTTGTGCCGTACCCTGCCGACCCACAGATACGTAAGGTTCCCCGTTACGTACTAACTATTTCTGGAGCCGGGACATCTGCACCCCGTTTCGTGCGGTCTGCACCATCCGCTCCACCGGCCCCACCTGCACCACCAGCACCGCCTGCCCCACCATCTCCCACTGTCGAGGAATTAACAAGGGAGGTGGGAATCCTCTGAGCTCGGGTTACTGAGCTCGAGGAGCAGTTGGCTCAGGTTTTAGACATCCTACACCCACCTTCACCGTAGGACCTTTTGTATTAGATTTCATGATGTAATCTAGTTGTAGTTTCATATTTCACTTATGTATTGTACGAATCTATCATGATGTATGAAACTTATTATTAATGAATGGAAACTTTGTGATGTTATTTTTGCACAAGTATTCTATTTACGTTACTGTATGGTGTTTTGCGGTACTTGTATCAACTTGCGTTACTTAATTAACATGTGTTGTGCTGTTTACATGTTGGTTGTTATATACTATATTATTATATATTGAATGCTGGATTTTGACTTGAGTCAAAATGTTTGTATAGAACACCATGGCTAACGGTCGATCCACACCTACTGCTGCTCAAATTGAAGAGATGATCCAAGAACGTATTGCCGCAGTTATTGCGGAAATGCAACCCCAAGCTCCACCGCCACCGCCACCGCCACCACCACCGGTTATTCAACCCGTTCGAAATGGGTGTACTTACAAGGAATTCCAGAGCTTTAAACCACATAACTTCAGCGGCACTGAGGGACCGGTTGGTCTCACCAGATGGTTCGAGAAACTTGAATCAGTATTCCGAGTTAGCAATTGTTCGGAGGACAACAAAACTAAATTTGCTTCTTGCACGCTATCTGATGGCGCGCTCACGTGGTGGAACACAATGGCACAGGCACAAGGCATTGATGAGCGTATGCTACGCCATGGGAAGAATTTAAATGTGCCATGATTGAGGAGTATTGTTCGAGAACCGAAATCCAAAAGATGGAAATGGAATTCATGCAGTTAAAGGCCGTTGGGAATGACCTTGATGGTTACAACAGGAGATTTTTGGAACTAGCCCTGATGTGTCCGACAATGGTCACCCCAGAATTCAAGCGTATGGAGAGATACTTTTGGGGACTTCCTAAGTCCATCAAGGGTAACGTCACCTCGTCCAAACCACCGAATGTTCCCGAAGCGATGCGCATGGCGCATACTTTGATGAATCAAATAACCATCGATGAACCGGAGAAAACTAAGTCTGAAGCGGGTACTAGTGAGAAACGCAAATGGGATAACCACAACAACAACAACAGTGGAAGGAACTATGAACAGAACCCGGCGAAACGACATGAGGGTTTCAGAGGAAACAACAACGGTGGAAACCCCAACCCCAACAACAACACCAACTCCAACCCGAACTACAAAGGAACCTTACCACAATGCAAGAGGTGTTACAAACACCACACTGGGTATTGCAATGTTGTCTGTGAGAAGTGCCAACGGTCTGGGCATATCGGAAAAGACTGCAAGGTCACCACTTTGAATGGGAAGCCGAACACCAATGGACCGAAAAAGTGCTACGAATGCGGGCAAATGGGCCATTTCAGAAATGCGTGCCCAAACAAGCGAAAAGACGGCTGACCACCCCGTGGTAGAGCTTTCAACGTTAATGCAAGGGATGCACGCGAGAATCCCGACTTGGTGACAGGTATATTCAAAATCAACAACCTTTTAGCTTCTGTCTTGTTTGATACTGGTGCGGATAGAAGTTATGTATGTAGACATTTTTGTGATAATATTAATTCGTCGTTAGTCCCGTTAAAAGAGTGTATGCTAGTCGAGGTCGCCAATGGAAAACTTGAAAAGGTTGACCATATTAGTCGTGGAGCTATTATCAACATAGCTGGTGCAGATTTCAAAATTGATTTGATACCAATCAAACTGGGAAGTTTTGACGTGATCGTCGGTATGGATTGGTTGAGCAAGATAAGGGCCGATATTATCTGTGGAGATAAAGCACTTCACATACCACAAGGAGATGGCGAACTACTGGTTATCTATGGAGAGAGATGTACCTCGAAGTTGAACCTCATTAGTTGCGTGAAAGCGCAAAAGATTATGAAGAAGGGACGTTTTGCTGTCCTAGCACATGTAAAAGTGGTAGAAACTGAGGTGAAGGGCGTGAACGACGTTCGAATTGTGAACGAATTTTCCGATGTCTTCCCAGAGGAATTGCCTGGATTGCCGCCGCAGAGAGCAGTAGAGTTTCAGATTGATTTAGTGCCAGGAGCTGCACCTGTAGCTCGCGCACCTTATAGACTCGTACCTTCCGAGATGCAAGAATTACAGAGTCAACTACAAGAACTACTAGACCGAGGGTTTATCCAACCAAGTTTCTCGCCTTGGGGTGCACCTTTGTTGTTTGTGAAGAAGAAGGATGGATCCTTCCGTATGTGTATCGACTACCGTGAGCTCAACAAATTGACAATCAAGAATCGGTATCCTCTTCCACGAATTGATGATCTTTTTGATCAACTACAAGGATCGAGCGTTTACTCAAAGATCGATTTGCGATCCGGTTATCACCAGTTGAGGGCGAAGGAAAGTGACGTGATGAAAACTGCGTTCAGAACTCGTTATGGTCATTATGAGTTTCTTGTGATGCCATTCGGTTTGACAAATGCACATGCCGTATTCATGGACCTCATGAATCGTGTCTGCAAGCCGTACTTGGATAAGTTCGTTATCGTCTTCATAGATGATATCCTCATCTACTCTAAGAGCGAAGAAGAGCATGAGCAACACCTCTGACTGGTACTTGAACTCTTGAGACAAGAGCAACTTTACGCCAAATTCTCCAAGTGTGAATTTTGGTTGAAGGAAGTTCAATTTCTGGGTCATGTTGTGAGCGACCAGGGTATCAAAGTTGATCCCGCCAAGATTGAAGCCATCAGCAAGTGGGAGACCCCCACTACTCCGACGCATATTCACCAATTCCTAGGTCTCGCCGGTTACTACCGAATGTTCATTGAAGTATTTTCTCTGATTGCGCGTCCTTTGACCGCGCTGACTCACAAGGGCAAGAAGTTCATTTGGGAACCCGCACACGAATCAGCATTCCAAACTTTGAAGAAGAAGTTAACCTCCGCACCTATCCTATCACTTCCTGAGGGCAGTGACGACTTTGTTGTTTATTGTGATGCATCGAAGAGTGGTTTTGGTTGTGTACTGATGCAACGATCAAAGGTTATTGCCTATGCCTCCCGCCAATTGAAGATTCACGAGCGGAACTACACTACCCATGATCTCGAACTTGGAGCCATTGTCTTTGCGCTCAAATTGTGGAGACACTATTTGTATGGAACTAAGAGTTCTATCTTTACCGATCACAAGAGTCTCCAGCACATCTTCGATCAGAAGCAACTGAATATGAGACAGCGTCAATGGATCGAGACACTCAACGACTACGATTGTGAACTTCGATATCATCCTGGCAAGGTCAATGTTGTAGCTGACGCTTTAAGCCGAAAGGAGAGGACGGCACCTCTTCGTGTTAGGGCTCTGAACATCACCATCCATTCGAACCTCAACAGCCAGATCAGAGTAGCCCAAGATGAGGCTCTCAAGGAGGAGAATATATCTCACGAACATTTGAACATACTTGTCTCTCGATTCGAGGTTAGGGAGTCTGGACTCCAATGTTATGCCGGAAGAATTTGGGTACCTCTTTATGGAGATCTACGGAACCTTATACTTGATGAAGCACACAAATCACGATATTCGATTCATCCTGGAGCGGGCAATATGTACCACGACCTTAAAGAACAGTATTGGTGGCCGAATCTTAAGAAGGACATTGCGACTTATGTTGGTAAGTGTTTAACTTGCTCGAAGGTTAAAGCCGAGCATCAGAGACCTTCTGGGTTACTTCAACAACCAGAAATCCCACAATGGAAGTGGGAACGGATAACAATGGATTTCATCACCAAGCTACCAAAGTCGGTGGGCGGATACGATACTATTTGGGTTATTGTTGACCGCCTTACCAAATCTGCACACTTCCTAGCGATGAAGGAAACTGATACAATGGAAAGACTTGCTCATCTATACATCAAGGAGGTTGTATCTCGTCATGGTATACTTTTATCGATCATCTCCGATCGCGATCCCCATTTTGCTTCTAGATTTTGGCGTTCTTTGCAAGAAGCCATGGGAACTCGTCTTGACATGAGTACTGCTTATCATCCTCAGACTGACGGACAAAGTGAATGAACTATTCAGACCTTGGAGGACATGTTGCGTGCATGTGTCATTGATTTCGGAAAGGCCTGGGAAAGGCATTTGCCACTCGCCGAATTTTCTTACAACAACAGTTATCACTCGAGCATTAACGCCGCACCTTTTGAAGCGTTGTATGGACGCAAGTGCCGATCTTCTATTTGTTGGGCCAAAGTAGGCGAAAAGCAAATCACCGGACCTGAGGTAGTCCATGAAACAATGGAGAAGATTGCTCAGATTCAAGCGAGACTTAAGACTGCCCGCGATCGTCAAAAGAGCTATGCTGATCTTAAACGTAAAGACTTTGAATTCAACGTTGGTGATCGTGTAATGTTGAAGGTTGCACCTTGGAAAGGTGTGATCCGTTTTGGAAAACGTGGAAAGTTAAACCCACGATACATTAGTCCTTTCGAAATTTTGGAACGTGTTGGACCCGTTGCTTACCGTTTGGATCTACCAGCACAATTGAGCTCAGTTCATCCTACCTTCCACGTGTCAAACTTGAAGAAGTGTCTTGCTGCACCTGAACTTATCATACCACTTGATGAACTTACAATTGATGACAAACTCCACTTTGTGGAAGAACCAGTTGAAATTATGGATCGTGAGATCAAAACTTTGAAACGCAACAAGATTCCGATCATCCGAGTGCGATGGAATGCCAAACGAGGACCTGAGTTTACTTGGGAGCGAGAGGATCAAATGATGCGGAAGTATCCTCACCTTTTCCCGACTCCTCCATCTACCTCAGCTTAAAATTTCGGGACGAAATTTTCTTTAACAGGTGGGTAATGTAACGACCCTGGATTTTCCAACGTTTATTTATTAATAATTATTATTATTAATACGTGTGATTAAACGAATGTATGTTATTACATTTACATGTTGCCATGATTGCCCGAACTTGACTTTAATTGCCCGAAACGTCTTTGTGACACACGAAACTTTTACGAATAATATTTTTGAATATTATTTACATTCATGATTAGTTTTGTTAATCATTTTATTTAACTAAGGTTATTAGTTAATTACTTGGGTTTTAATTGGATTTATTTGTTAATTAATTGAACTTGGGCTTTATTAGTGTAACGGACTCATGATATTGGGCTTATAAGCCCACCCTACATTTTAAGTGGACTAACTAGTCCACTCTTGCATGTAAGTATCAAATTAAATGGAAACTAGTTAGTTAACTTGACTTGGAATCTAGTTACCTTTCAATCCCCATGCACATACACCAAATAACCACACTTTTGAAAGCTTTACATGTAATAATCCAATGAACTAATCGCTCCCCCCCCCACATGGAGCCAAACCGTCGGTTTTGAATGGCTAGGAGGAGTTTTATTTCATTTTTTTTATTACTTCTACTCACTTGTTCCATTCTCTCATTTACACACACACTTTACTTGCAAAATTCTCTCAACTTTCTCTCTCACTTTTCTCTCTAAATCTTCTAAGTAACAAGCTCTTTTCTCTCTTCTTTCTTGGCCAAAAACGGAAACCTAGAACACTTCATCGTCATCATCTTTGCTTGTTGTTTACTTATGCTTTGTTATTGTTAATGTTACTTGAAGTTTGTTAGTTACTTTACTTACTAGTTTCCAAGAACCAAACTCTCTAGTTTGATTCTTCATTTTATCTTGTTATAACAAGAACAACAACAACAACAAGAACATAAACTTACTAGTTATGTTCTACATATACTTTCTTAAAGGATTGCAAGTTCATGTGTTGATTAAAATCATACTTGTGATTCATGAAGTAAACTTTATAGTTTACTTTCTTAAAGATCAAACTTTGGTTTGAATCTTTAAAGTATGAACAACCATGAACAAATTACTTGTTTACTTAGTTTACTTTTTCATTTTATACACTTTAATTTCATGTTTGTTGTTGTTGTTGGTCAAGTACTACAAGTTAGTCTTGATCTCATACTTTCTTAAAACTTAAAGTTAACTTTAAAAGTTCAAGAACATGTAAGTAACGTTTTTTAATTATAACTTTGTACACTTATGTTAGATCTAGACTTTTGAGTCTTGGATCTTCAAGATCAAACTAAAGAACTATGTTCTACAACTTAAGATCTTGATTTCATAAGTTCACTTTCAAGTTTGTAACTTATTATTAGTTTTAAAGTTCATGTATGTGTTAGATCTAAGACTTTGATGTAACTTTGGTTCATCAAAACACTTGCAACACTTAAGTGAGTTGTGCTTCATGTCTTAGACTTGTACTTGGGTTATGATGGTCAAACCATGGTGAAAATGATGCAAACACATCAAAGATTTGTACACTTGAAGCTATAGGCATCAAGGATGAGAACCATGATGAACATCAAGCACCAAAACCACCGGAACCCACTATTTTTCTGCTTTCTGCCTTCTACCTACTGTTGTTCTGTTTCTGTAACAGACCATTAAACCTGGGCAACTGTAACCTTTATTTTCAGATATATCTTTTCGAGTAGATAACTTTTCATATAGGACTCATCTTAATCCGAGTTACGGTTTAGGATTTATGGCCCTCCGATCGTCACTATGTCCTTTTAACGTTGTGCAGAAATTTCTGACCTACTCGCACTTAGACCGTCGCCACGGTCAAACGAAGACGAGTTTTCTTCTGTAAATTTTACCACACTTAAAGGACTCATATACGGAGCCATGGACACTAGTCTCACCTTAATTCAGTAAGGGTAGATGCCGTGGTGACTGACTGAAGTCAGCCTTTGTTTTAAACTACTTTCATAAACGAAACTTACTTTACGCCTTATGTTTGATGATGAATGATGATGACCTTTAAGACCTTATTTACATAATTTTAAACCTATTGAGACGATTTACTAACTTAGTACTATTTGACTTAGGTTGAGGACTCGTTGGACCTTTCGTACCGATTAGTTGCACCTTTTCCCGACTCGACTTTTACGACTACATTATCATTGTGAGTTATAGCATTCCCTTTTTACTTTAACTTATTTTGGGAACTGAGAATACATGCGGATTTTATGTTTTACATACTAGGCACGAGTACTTAAACTTATATATGTGTGGGTTATACAATGGCATAAACATTCCCTTTAGCTCGGTAACGTTTAATCATTGGTTTTTGAACCGTGAACGCGAATCTTAGATATGGATCCATAGGGTTTGACATCCCCACTCGGGCTAGTAGCGCTAGCATTTAACGAGTGTTTGATACTTCGTAGACATACGCACTTGCCAAGTGTACTTTCAAGGGGTATAAACGTTAAGTTAGTTACCAAGTGCCCACGGTTAACATATACTTTATCATACTATTTTGAAACGCTCTTTGTAGCACTGAAATCTCGTGGCCTACCTTACATACTGTTATACTTAAACTATAGCTCACCAACCTTTGTGTTGAAGTTTTTAAGCATGTTTTTCTCAGGTGCTTAAGGTTATTTGCTTCCGCTGTCGTGCTAGTCTTGCCGTAGACACCCGCTGCTCTAGTGTTATCACCGCATGAACTGTTTATCTTGCATTCAAACTTTAATACTTTTGAACTATGTTTTGTAACGACCTAAGGGTCACATACATTTATTCATGCTTGCTATTCGTAGAAGCATACTGTTGGTGTAAAACATTTGATGTCGGTTATGACGTCACCTTTTTATCGTGAATGCAACTTCTTTTATTACAGCATATAGTACTTAACCTTGTAATGATCCTGTTGTTGATGATTCGTACACGATGGTTTTGTACGGGGCATCACACATGGC